>NC_041394.2:237515249-237815249 GCF_900747795.2 Erpetoichthys calabaricus
ATTCAGCATGGCTGTGCAATCAGATTTATATAAGTCAGCTCATTGTGATTTCTCCATCTTAGCAATATACTCAGACCATTGATTGTCATATTTGTTTATAAGTTACTTTTCATTAAGGCAATTCCAAGTTTGTCTACGTTTTCATTAAATGCACAATGTATAATAAACACCAGTCATAGGGGAAAAGAGATATTCACCCCTCCTTAAGCATTGTGGCAGCCTAGTATTAATGTTAACATATTCTTCCATTTTATGCTTCATAGAAAAATCTTCCCACTTTAATAATGAGCCTGATATCATACTTTAAAACTATTACTGTATAGTTTTGCTGGCTGTCACTCTTTGTATTTCTAATTAAGCTCACTGGTTGTCATATTCTTTATTACCCATACAGTTCAACAGGCATTACTTGAATGGTGAGACATGGTCCATATAAAAGTTGAATGTAATTGTCAAGTTATTACTATTCTTTAGATAGCTATGTAGAAACCGTGGTCCTAGTGCCAAGTGAACCCTGGAGCTGATCCAACACAGGACCAATCTAATTACAAGAAATGGTGTGCATTATGGGTAAAATTTATGCATGCTGTGGTAGTCACACTATAGCATTACTGAAATGAATTGGGCAATCACACCATATAAATAATGTATGCATACAATATGTAACACAATTCATATGAAACAGTTTGCTCAATTACCAGTCAATCAGAGTAAGCCCAGCACCCGATTAAGGCTCAGAACCTCTCTATCTCTCTTGATTGTTTAGAAGCTGACTACGTTTAAAAAAGGTGCAAATACACTTGTGGACAGATTGTTCAAACCACACACAGAAGTGTCGGGAAGTGGACAGCAGTACTCAACAAAATGAAACCCCGCTAAGTTTACACTTTAAGAGTGATCCACACAGGTGGGCATCTATCCTCTCAATGCAATTAGTTCTTGGCCACAACGTGGACACTGGAGGCACATTAATTTTGATAATACGTAATAAATGTTAATCAAAAATTACAAAATTAACATTAACATATATTTACATACCCAAAGATAGAAAACCTAAGAAGTGAGATAAGCTAAATAGAGGTTTCTTTTATACAGTAGGCTACTGGAGAGTAAATATGCAAAATCATGCAGTGAAGAAACTCTTATACATCTACTGTCTAAATGAAATTTGCTGTATGCTCTCTACAAAGCTTGCCATCTTCTGTAGAGTTGCCTAGATAAAACTTGTCCATTTTCTAGCATGCAACTTGTCTTTCTTCTAGCATTCTTTGTGCTCTTCTAGTCATCAGATAATAGTCGTTCTGCTCATAGAGTTGTGTATCATTATTAAAAATGTGGCAGCACACAAATGCATCTACTTTTTCACAAACAAATTGCTTTTGCAAAGAAAAACGTCCACGGCACACCCATGAAACATTTATTGTTATGTTTTGGTTCACTTGAAAGTCTGCAGTGTGAATCTCACCTGTACTAACAAGAGACTGAAAAAAGCAGTTAATCAACTCCTAAATCAGCACAAAGCAAACAAACTACTAATAGACTAACAAATTTTAACCGTGAACTTTTGTGATTTGTGTTGTGACAAGAGGCACAGTCACCAGGCAAGTCAGAGTTGAACAGAGGATTTGTGGGCTACATACAAAGACGTAAAAAACTATAAAGGTAGTGATGTGCAGAGGCACATTCAGAACTGTAGGACATAATATGTGTTAAGGAATGAAACGTCAAGGCAGAATGAAGCAGAGGTACACCAGAGGAGAAGCACAGTCCATCCAAGCAGCAGTGGTTACAATGCACACGCCTAACCTGTACAGAATGAATCTCATAATGATAAATCAGGGGAAACAAAATTTTTATTTAATTTTGAACTTGCCTTTATGGGTTGATTGCCTAAGTTTATCTTTCAGACTGAAAGGCCCAAGTAATAGGTAAAACTGTTGCCATCTAAGTCTAAATTATATTACACTGTTTTTTATATTCTAAATAGTGCAAAATTTTCTATACCCTTTTAATGCTTCCAACAACTTTTCTTTTCCATGGCTAATAAACTTTTGGACATCCACTACTGGGCCTACAGAATATACCTCGAAATAGAGTTTTAATTATTTTGCAGTAGTAAAATGGCTTACTGCTTTTTGTTATTTACAGTATTTATAACTTCTATCCTTGTTAAAGCCTACGACCATTAAATGTAACAATCTACCCTATTGATGAATTCTTTTGCAGTGTTGTTATCATTTACAACAGTATGAGATGTTGGTAGGTACAAGTACATAGGTGGATGGACACCCATGCTTTTTTCATGAAATCTGACACATTATATATAAAAATATAGATCTGTTAAAACAATCATTGAATATGCACCAGCACCTTTAAAATAAATGATACTGTGGCACAGTGTTTAGTGTGATGCCTCACAGTTTCAGGAGACTGGAATTATATTCTGATCCTTATCATTTTTCTTTGAACATTCTCCACGTGTTGTCTGCAAGTATTTAATGTCTTCTTTTGTTGTTAATTTTTGCTCTTGGGGTCCAGTTTTCCTCACACATCTCACAGACGTGCAAGTTAGAGGGACTGACACACTGAGCGTGCCCTGTAATGAATTGGCACCACATTCAAGGTTGGTTCCTACTTTCTGCTTCATCCTTCAGGTATAGAAGCAACACTAAAGGACACTGATTTGGTATTACTAGGTTCAGAACATGAATGTTTTGATGGACATTTTATTTCAGTTATTGAACAATGACAATTTATTCCATGATATCTGCCAAAAAAAATCTATAAAGACAAAGGGAGAACTTGTATTTTACATTCAGTGGGTAAGCAAATGTCACCATTCCATATAACTGATCACCTGTGTAAACTTTAAAGACAGTATCACATTTTAAACTATATTAATGCTAAAACACCTTTATGCAAAAATGAATATGAAACATGTACTTTTTACGACAGAGAATAAAAAAAAAAATGTAAAAGAATTCAAATGAACTTCACTTGCCCTTTTCGACTGGAGAGTATTTCCACAATTTATGCATGTGCATTATTTCTCAATTTACAACACTAAGAACTTCACATCTAAATCAGTTTTTATTCAGAATTATACATTGCGGAGTACTTACTTTTTTGCTAATTTATGAAAACTGTTTACAGAGCTTTAGGAAACAATTGTGAGACGCATGAATATCAACAAACACTATCAATCAATATTTATTTTATGCAGAGCCATTCACAGAGCACACCATCACAAGGCATTTTATATAGCAGTAATATTCAATGAATATTAATATAGCATGTATAGTATATTCCTCATTTTGATGAGTGCAAAGTTTATTATCACAGAGAACTATTTTTCAGACAAATGTCCTTTTTTATTATGCATTCATTTTTGATGCTAGAAATATTGTATATATAAAACTGTCTTTGGGGTAAATGGGCAATTCTAGGCTCAGACTCTTGTCCCACCTGCAAACATACTTTGGTATCATACAGTGTACGCTCAAAAAGAGGTTGGGAACACAATTCACAGAGAGACAATCCAGGAAACTGCATTGGATTTTTGAATCCACCGATCTAATCTAGTGAAGACGCATATCTGGAACATGAATTACACCTAAGAAAGCTTATTATAAAAAAACAATAAGAGAGAAACTAAATACTGTATTTAAATATTTAAACTAAGTAATTAACTAAATAAGACAGAAAGAATTTCCGGTAATTAAATGACAATGGGAACCAAATAAAGAATATGGAAACCTCCAACAAGAGCAATATACAAATTAAATTCTAACAGACAGCCAGAATGAAGGGCTATTATTGACAAAAAATAAATGGTATGCTGGGATACTCACAATATGTAAAACAATTCAAGGGATTAAGATGTTGGTTAGACATGGTATTGCATTACCATAGGTATCTGACTGTTACATGATTATCTGTTAAAAGTCCTGAGCAAGACCATGTTAATGAAAGATCCTTAAAATCTGGCGCAGAGAAGCGTGGCTCTTTTATTTAGTAGCATCAAAGTGTTAGCAGGTCTCGAACCTGTGCAAACAGCCTGCAGTACTACCTGTGAAGACAAACAGAAATCTTAAAGCTTTAAGTGACTTAAGCCCAGTGGTCCTGACCTCAATGGTGATGAAATAGTTTGAAAAACCTTTTGCCAACCAAGCTAATAGAGGATACCATTGTTCCTTTGTTTTATCGATTGTATAACTGCTTTTAATGTGTCAAGACTCACGTATAACTCTTAATAGAAGATATCTCCTCCAGCCCTACCATCATGCAGAGAAGAGTAGAAAAAGATTTGAATTTAGACTTTTTAGCACAAATAATCTAAATCTAAAGGGTCAAAGTAAATGGCTGTCTGTCTGACATGTTGTCCTCATCCACAGGGTCTCTTCAAGGTTGTGTTCTTTCATCCCTTTTGTACATTTAAAACCCCAGTGGTTGTTATGGTGAATTAGAGCATAGGTTCATCTTAAAATTTTCTGATGACTTTGTAATTGTAAGCCTCCTTAATTAGAACAAAGTAAGTTACGTTCCAAGGGTAAAATATTTTTAACTGTTGTGACGAGACTTCTCCACAAATTAATGTTAAAAAAATAACAATTATTTTAAGAAGAAACATTTGCTCATAAGAAACAATCATCAAAGACCAGGAAGTAAAGTTTGGTAAAACTTAAAAAAATCTTGTTTTAGCGATTGTCTCAAAATCGATGCAGATACAGTCTGCAATAAAGGAAGACATCAACTTTTTTATCTCAGTAGGGTCAGTCTTTTTTCAGCTTGAATTCTTAATCCTGTATTGAGTCTGTCCTAACTTATATTCTGTTGCCTTCATATCAAAATCTTAATGTTATTACCATAATAGGATAAACAAAATTGTAAAATGAAGCCATGAAATAACAAGGTTTCAACAGTCAAATCTGTCGGACCTCTTCAATAAACAAGTATTGAGAAAATTGAGTTCCTCCTCTTAGACAGAACTCACCATTACATTCAGAATGCTTGTTATTACCACCAGGTCAGAGGTTTAAGTTCCTAAAATGAAAATCAAACCAATCGATTACACCTTCACTATTAAATAAGTTTTACTTTAATAAATATTGACAGGCTTGATTTGTGGACTAAACAGTTCTCAATCTTGTCATCCACTGCCTGAGTCTTAATGTTGGCTTATTTTTAAATGATTTAAAATTATTTTACAATGATACCATAAGCATTATATTTGTTGTCATATTTTATTTATTTGTATAAACGTATGTTTGATGGTTGCATGCCTTTTTGCTGTATTTGTTTATTGTGATGTCTTGGTCTCCTGGTAAAAAACTCTGCTGATAAACCAATTCTCCTTTTTGGGTCAATAAATATGAAATTAATTAAACTAATGCAGATGAATAAATCTTTTATTCCTTGCATCTTGTGTGTGCCTTATGTGGGAATTATTAGTCAATGGAGCAGTATAATTATAAAGCAAATATTAGGTGTATTACAACATAATAGTAAAATATCTCATTCATTTACTGATGTCACTTCGTCTATTTAATAATGCTGTATATCTCTATGGTCTGGCTGCAGACAAATCTAGCCTTAGGGAAAAAGGTGCACATGTTTTTAGGAGAGTTTTGGACGTGCTCTGTCACTTTGTATGTCAGAGGACCGGGACATTGCGGAGTGGGATCAAGCCTCATGTGGGGAGACAAAATGGGGGGGTTAAAGGGGGGAGAGAAGGAGAGCAGGCTATATCTAATCTATTCTTCTAATCCTTATAACTATAAATATCAATGCAACAATAGGCTAAAATGCAATAACTCATGGGGAATTTTGAAATTAAGATTAAAACTGCCTCACTACCAGTTACGACTATAAAATGACATTAAAAACGCTTTATAAAGAAAACTAGAGGGGTGGGAATTCTCATACACAGAACAGTTCCATTTGTAGCATCAGATGTAGTATCGGATCCTGAAGGGACATACATATGTGATGGTCATGGGCAACTTATTTAACAGTAAAATGATTTTGATAAATGTTTATGCACCCAATGTCGATGATAAGGAATTCATGCAAAATCAATTTGCATCCATTCCCAATGTGAACACTCATAAAATTATAATGGCTGGGGACTTTAATTGTGTTTTAAATCCACTCTTAGATAGGACTCCTGTGACAGGGGGGACGACATCTAATACTTTCAAAGACAATTACACAGTTTTTAAATGACCACAACTTACCAGACCCCTGGAGGTTTCTTAACCCAAACTTAAGAACATATTCATTCTACTCACCAGTGCATTATAGCTACTCAAGAATTGATTATTTTTTTATAGATAATTTCCTGCCTACAATTAAATCATGCAAATATGACACAATTGTTATCTCCGACCATGCCTCTCTAGTCTTGGAGCTAAAATCATTAAGCCCCTCACACTCACCTCGCATATGGCGTCTTAACCCTCTTCTATTGGCAGACGAGAACTGCACAGAATTTATATCCAAACAAATCAACTTCTTCCTAAAGACAAACACGCCCACAGAGGTTTCTGCAGGAACACTCTGGGAAACTCTAAAGGCCTTCTTAAGAGGACAGATTATTTCATATCTTTCCCACAGAAATAAATTAGAAACCAAGAAAGTGTCAGAGCTAAGAAGCGAAATTACTAGAATAGATGAAGAACAAGCCAGGCGTCCAAGTGAAGCTCTTTACAGGAAAAGGCAGGCCCTGCATACAGAACTTAACATCTTAACAACTAAAGAAACTGAACAACTTATTAAGTCAAGACATCATTACTATGAACACGGAGAAAAAGCTAATAAGCTTTTAGCTCAACAAATTCACAAACAAGAAGTTCGCAATGCAATACCAGTAATCACCAACACGAATGGAGAAGAAATTATTGACCATAAAAATATAATGCACGCATTTAGAGATTATTATAAATCCTTATATTCTACTGAGCTCAAAGAAGACAACACACAATCTAATGCATTTCTGGATACATTATAGACACCACAAATAGATGCTTTAAGTGCTGAGGAACTGGATAAACCGCTGACGCTAACAGAATTACTAGATGCTACAAAGTCACTTCAAAGCGGGAAATCAGCAGGCCCTGATGGTTACCCCGTAGAATTTTATAATAAGAAATTCTCCACTCAGCTAGCTCCCCTCTTATTGGCAACATTTACAGAAGCTAAGAGACAACCAAATACTACCTCAAACATTTTGTCAAGCATTAATCACCGTCTTTCCTAAACAAAATAAGGACTTGTTACAATGTGCATCATACAGACCAATTTCAATCCTGAATAATGATGTTAAGATACTCTCAAAAATTCTAGCTAGAAGGATGGAGAAAGTGCTGCCCTCGGTAATATCACAGGATCAAACTGGATTTATTAAAGGCCGACACCTATCTTCCAATCTCCGACGCTTGTTTAATGTTATATATTCATCAGCAAAATCAAACACCCCAGAGATATTACTATCATTAGACGCAGAAAAAGCATTTGATATGATTGAATGGAACTACCTTTTCACTGCATTGGAGAAATTTGGGTTTGGACTGAATATTTGTGCATGGATCAAACTACTGTATACCAATCCAGAAGCTTCAGTTTGTATTAATAACATTTGTTCAGACTACTTTAAGCTAGAACGTGGCACCAGACAAGGATGTCCCTTGTCGCCACTGCTTTTTGCAATCGCCATTGAACCACTGGCAGTTCACTGTTGAAATTCTTATCAGATAAAGGGGATTATCAGAGAAGGACTGGAACAGAAAATTTCTCTATATGCAGATGATATGGTTTTATATATATCAGACCCAGAAAACACTGTTCCTGCAGTTTTAACAGCACTAACAGAATTTCAAAAGATATCTGGTCTTAGAATTAATCTGAATAAAAGTATACTCTTTCCAGTGAATTCACAAGCATATAATATTTGATTAGACACCCTACCTTTTACCATAGCAGATCAGTTTAAATACCTAGGGGTAAATATCACAAGTAAACATAAAGATCTTTATCAACAAAATTTTGCCGTCTGTATGGAAAACATTAAGCAAGACTTGCATAGATGGTCAACCCTTCATCTCACTCTAGCCGGAAGAATTAACGTTGTTAAGATGAATATCCTTCCTAAACTTCTTTTTTTATTTCAAAACATTCCAATATATATCAATAAATCACTTTTTAAACAGTTAGATTCAACAATAACCTCATTCATTTGGAACTCAAAACACCCATGTATCCGAAGAGCGACCCTACAAAGACCTCAGGCAGAAGGTGGCATGGCTTTACCTAATTTTCAGTTTTATTACTGGGCCGCAAACATACAAGCCATAAAAACCTGGACACAAATATATGATCATACACAGGCTTGGTCCGCAATAGAAGTAAAATCCTGTAGTACTTCTTTATACTCCCTGCTCTGCTCTCCAATAAATGCAAGTTGTCGCAAATATACTAAAAATATATACATACAAATATACATAACCCAATTGTGCTTTACTCACTCAGAATATGGAACCAACTTAGATCTTTTATCAGTGGCACCTCTGCAACAGAATCACCTCTTTCAACCCTCGCAAACATATCCAGTTTTTAATACCTGGAAAAGTTTTGGGATTAAAATGCTCAGAGATCTTTACATAGACAACATATTTGCATCTTTTGAACAATTACGTTCAAAATTCAACCTCCCAGCTACACATTTCTATCACTATCTTCAAATTAGAAATTTTGTTAAACAGAAACTGCCCGATTTTCCTCACCTTGTACCCTCCACAATGCTGGAAAAAATACTGCTCAATTTCGAGCAATTAAACACCATTTCCGCATTATATAAAATCTTATTAGAGTCCCTACCTTTCAAAGATCCTAGAGGACATTGGGAAGAAGATCTCTTAATCAATATATCAGAAAAGGAGTGGAAGGTAGCAAAGCAGAGAATTCACTCGAGCTCCATATGCACAAAGCATAGAATTATTCAACAAAAAATTATATATCGAGCTCATCTGTCTCGCTTAAAACTGTATAAAATGTTTCCATGGCAAGATCCAACCTGCGAACGCTGCAACCAGGCTCCTGCCTCACTGGGTCACATGTTCTGGGCCTGCACCAAACTAACATCATTTTGGACCAAAATTTTTAAGTGCCTTTCAGACAGCCTTGGTATCACAATTCCTCCTAACCCATTAACAGCTGTGTTTGTTGTTCTTCCACACGGACTTGAAGTGGAGAAGGACAAGCAAACGGTGATTGCATTCACTACACTTTTGGCATGCAGACTTATTCTGTTAAATTGGAAGAATCCTAACTCTCCTCTGATAAGTCAGTGGGAAACTGATGTTTTATATTATTTGAAATTGGAAAAAATCTAATTCTTAGTTAGAGGATCTGTACAAAATTTTTTCAAAACCTGGCAGGATCTAATCAATATTATTTTGGAATAAGAGAAATAACAATTATCGCATTTAATTCCCTTCTCCATTTCTTATTTACCTATATATACTTCTCCCTTTCTTTTGTTTATTGTTGCCTTATTAAAAAGCCCTAAGCAATTCTCCTTTGGCTAAGCTCTCCTTCTCAGGGGTGGGGTTTGATTTGTCTTCAATTTTGTTTGGTTATAAATTGATCTATTTGTATGGAATGATTACAATAAAAATTTATAAATATTAAAAAAAAAAAAGCAAAACCCACCACTAATATCAGCAAGTAGTGCTTAGGAATTCACTTTGGTCAATATTGCCTGAACCTTAACCCTGTTTCAACCTAATCATGGCCTACATCTAAGCTACTACTCGAATATTACTATGTACATGAAGTAACAGGACAAGATACCTTTGTAGGTTCTCTCCACATTGGGAATAATGCCAAGGAAGCTATAGGTATTTAGAATAATTAAAACACACATGGGAAGGACTGATAGAAATGTACAAAAAAAACAGGTAAAGAAACAAAACACCGCTTTCCCTCAGAACACTCTTATATAGGAAGCCCCACAATCCAGCTCACCAGCTGCCAATTCATCATTCAGACTCCCTGTCTTCTTCATGATTAGTCCTCCCTGATCTTACCCTTAACTAGGAATCGTAGCACCATATAATCTCCTAGAAACCTTGTGCTTGTGTTTCTTATCTAGTAAATTTTTGTATCCTACTGACATCTCTAATTAGCTTTTCTGTTTCCTTATAGGTAGAAGGTCAGGAGTTTCTGTCATCTACTGTGCTGTTTGCTCTCTAACATTTTAGGGAAATCATTTTAGGTACAGTCGTGGCTACCACTCTCTTCCTTGTGCTAAAGCACCCAGACCATTTTGTGTCTAAGGTATATAGAGTATTTTTTTGCCTTTGGGGATCACTTGAGATCATAACACCAGATATATTATAAATTATACTGCTCAAAAAATTAAAGGAACACTTTTTAATCAGAGTATAGCATCAAGTCAATTAAACTTTTGGGATATTGATCTGGTCAGTTAAGTAACAGAGAGGGTTGTTAATCAGTTTTAGCTGCTTTGCTGTTAATAAAATTAACAACAGGTCCACTAGAGGGGCAACAATGAGAGGACCCCCAAAACAGGAATGGTTTAATAGGTGGAGGCCACTGACATTTTTCCCTCCTCATCTTTTCTGACTGTTTTTCCCTAGTGTTGCATTTGGGTATGGTCAGTGTCACTACTGGTAGTATGAGGTGATACTTGGACCCTACAGAGGTTGCACAGGTAGTCCAACTTCTCCAGGATGGCAAATAAATATATGCCATTGCCAGAAGGTTTGATGTGTCTCCCAGCACAGTCTCAGGGACATGGAGGAGATTTCAGGAGACAGGCAGTTACTCTAGGAGATCTGGACAGGGCCATAGAAGGTCCTTAACACATAGGCAGGACTAGTATCTGCTCCTTTGGGCAAGGAGGAACAGGATGAGCACTGCCAGAGCCCTACAGAATGACCTCCAGCAGGCCACTTGTGTGAATGTCTCTGACCAAACAATCAGAAACAGACTTCATCAGGGTGGCCTGAGGGCACATGTGACAGATGTGAAAGGGTCTGGAGAAGCCGTGGAGAATGTTATGCTGCCTGTAACATCGTTCAGCAAGACTGGTTTGGTGGTGGGTCAGTGATGGTCTGGGGAGGCATATCCATGGAGGGACACACAGACCTCTACAGGCTAGACAACAGCACTTTGACTGCCATTAGGTATCGGGATGAAATCCTTGGACTCATTGTCAGGTCCTGGGTTCCTACTGGTGCACGGCAATGCCTGGCCTCATGTGGTGAGAGTATGCAGGCAGTTCCTGGAGAATGAAGGAATTGATACCATTGACTGGAACCCACGCTCGCCTGACCTAAATCCAATAGAACACCTCTGGGACATTATGTTTCTGTCCATCCGATGCCGCCAGGCTGCACCTCAGACTGTCCAGGAGCTCAGTGATGCCCTGGTCCAGATCTGAGAGGAGATCCCCCAGGACACTATCCGTAGTCTCATTAGGAGCATGCCCCAATGTTGTCAGGCATACATACAAGCATGTGGGGGCCATACAAACTACTGAGTACGATTTTGAGTTGCTGCAATGAAATTTCAGGTAAATGGACTGGCCTGCCACATCATTTTTTCACTTTGATTTTCGGGGTGTCTTTGAATTCAGCCCTCTGTAGGTTGATCATTTTCATTTCCATCAAACGATGTGGCATCCTTTCATTCCTAACACATTACCCAGTCCATATCATTATAGATATCGAGAATGATTTTTTTTTTCCATTGATGTGTTTTCAAAGTGTTCCTTTAATTTTTTTGAGCAGTGTATAATACAAAATCCTTTCAAAGTGAATGCATCACATATAAAGCAGTAGTAATAATAATACAATAGTAGTAGAACTGTCACATGTACAGAGTACGGTGAAATTCTAAATTGCATGTCTGGCCAACAGACTCTCTCCGACACCATGTTAAACAAGAATTTATTTAAAACACAATAGAACTGTAACTACTGAAGAGAAAATACAAAGCAGCTTGCTTAGTATATAATTATGCCAGGCACACCCATATTCATATATAATAAGATAGCTTAACCTCACTACTGTGAGGATGGCATTCTGCATTTAGCCTCCGATATCATGTCTAAACTAGTCTATTATTTTACTTTTAAGCAGTCATATAGAGAAAAGGCTTTGCTAAATTTAAATTTTAACACAAGCAGTTTGTTAGTATAACTATTGTATAGTTGCACTTTAATTAAAATTATTTTGTTAATAGTGTTTTGTTACATGTACTAATGCTAAACCAGTCTCACTCTGGGATATTTTGTGCCTATACAGTAATTTCATTTAGAAATTACTACAAAGTTACTAATGTCCACTGATAGTTAAACTGTGCAAACGTTTTGCAGTTAAGCAGGTCAGACACATTGATTGTTGACTCTATATTAGACCAGAATGAGTGTTTTCAGTGGTGGATTGGTGGCTTCCAAATGATTTTCCAAATTCATTTGATTTTTCTGAATTTTCCACTGTAAAAGGGTTTCCTTTAAGCCCATTTCTTCCAGCAGTTTATCATTTCAATATTAATATGCAGTACACTAAAAATTACATGATGCTGGATATGATCATACACCACTGAAATTAAGAAGCCCAGTGAATTTTTCCACTAAAAGCAACTGTGCAGAAGAAATGTTTAATTACAGAAGACACTTCAAGAACTGTTATTTATTATACATGACAGTTTAGGTGAAATGTCTCAAGAAAAATCCCCTTAGTATTGTGGCAGTCACTAGTGTCTATTTGTTTGGCTTAAGTACATAATGCTGAACATTATGTGAACATAATATCTTCTAAATTATGGCAAGATCCATGTGTTTCTCTAACAAGCTTATCCAGTCCAGAATTAAAGGCAAGATCCTATCCTGGGAGCAGTGGGTACAAGGCAGAGATTAACTCCACAGGGCATTCACACATACCTCTACTTAGCCCAGTTAAAGTCGCCATTCAATTTTCAATCCTATTTTTTGTAAAAATTGATCTATTTGTATGGAATGATGACAATAAAATCAATAAAATAAAAAAAAATCACCATTCAATACCACAATAGATAAAGTAAAATAGTGCTTATTAAAACCAGACATGAATGAGCTATAAATGGTTGAAAGGGAAACTGCTGAAAGGTGACTTAAGTATAAATACAGTTATTCAAGGACATTGCTGCAGTGCAATTAAAATCAGAGCCATTTTATCCTGTAACACATGAGAAGGTGAATATGAGTCTCAGGATATAAGCATATTAACTCTCTTTGTTAACAAGCACACATCTTTATTTTTTTAAAACTGCCATTCAGAGTTTACTATGCACATTTGAATGAAGTTATTGTTATTGATGTATTAATGCCTTGTACTATAAATAGTACAAATCACAATTTATGTAGAAAAATATAAAATTGGTGGATGGATACTTAGACAAAACCATGTCTTGAAGGAGAAACACAGTGCCCTGTGCTTCTGATAAAACGACTACAACAGACACTGGTGTATGTTCTTATAGTTATTATTTGTATCTTTTTGCAGTATTAAAATAATGTCTGGAACTAGAATTTGTATTTTCCATTTTCTACATGATAAATTATAGGATTTGCAGTAGTGTAACAGCTCCCTTCCATGTCACATTGCCACATATCTGGGGACACCAGTCCTACAGGGACATTGTACAGAAGTCGCCAATTAAATTAATTATATATGTATGATTTTCTCTAGGGGACACTTCATTTAACATGGATATTTATATAACCAAATTTACCTGATTAAAGGTCTTAATTGTATTCATTTTTTATTATATTTAACCAACAACATATATTACAGATGGCAAGTACAGTCATTCTCAAACAAAATTAGCCTAAAAACAAAGGAAATAATCTATATTGACCAAATCAATAAGTCTCAGTTTTGTCTAAGCCCTTTTTTAACTGCATCAAATTATTTTATCCATTTGTTACATTTTCCATGAAAATATTGACATTAATAAAAAACTTTTTCAAGCTGCTTCCAATATGTTGCTTATATTTTTTCTTTACATTTTAGGTGCTAAGTGTTGCAGTGTAAAATAACCCTTAAAAGATTTTGCATGGAAACAGTGCTTCCATTTACATGCTTTAATTGTTAACTCAGCATGATTATGAAGATTACAGAACAGTTTATGGTTTAATGAATAGTTAAGTAGGTAACTAATAAAGTGTATCTTTTATTATTTTATTTCGGTATACAGTAAATCAAAAAAGAATGCTCACTTCTCTCCATAATTATTCACTTTACCAGTCCAACTTCTGCAGATTTTTTTGAGTTTATTTGTTGAAACTCTTGTAAATGACATTTGTGTGGAGCACAACTTGAACAGACCCCACATAATTTAAAGGGAATTACTTAGTAGTAGTGCACATTGCCAAAATTCACCAAAGCATTTTTCACAGGAAATATGTCGTGTTCATCAGTGACCTTGTTCACTTAATATTTTCCTGAAAATTTACTGTCCAGCCAGCTTAGACAGACTTTTTTTCCCCCACCAGCCCATGATGTTTTGCTTGGCCTCATGACATAAAAGAGCTGAAACAGTCAATGTTGTATGGGACAGTTCCCCGAGTATATAATGCTGATTCTAGTAGTGGCCTAAAAATGAGTAGAACACTTGCAAGAAAATTTAAACACAAAATGGAAATGTGTCATTTTATTTGTCTTAAAAGTAATGTCTATTTGTATAGACATTTATGTGTCCTATACGTTACATATTAGTCTAGCCCCTGCATACAGGAAGAAGCTAACAATCCAAATGCTGTGCTTATTTTGTAGCACTGGCTGTTAATAAGCAAAAGTATCAGGAGTTAAAAATGAACTGTGCCATTTTGTTCCAGAGTGGTGAGTACCTGCTATTAAATCTGTGGATGTAAAGCATTAGTGAAGTCATGTTTCCTCTCTGACACTGTCTACAGGACATTTTATGGTTCTGATATGTAATTTTATTAATTTTACATCACGGAGGAACAGTTACACAGTGGTTAGAACTGCTAACACACAGCTCAGGTCTCTTTTTGTCTGCAAGAATTGGTCCAGGATAGTTGGCAGACATTTCCCCAGCCATCAAGAACACTTAAATCACCACTGCACCATTATAATCCACTCAAAGCTAGTTCAGTTTCTCCTTCCCTATTGACTTCATTCCATCTTGTCACTTCTTAGTTCAAATAAATTTTTTTCTCCTGGAGTAAATTTGAAGATTAAAGCTAGTAATAAAAAGAACAAAGTTTAAGAAGCTGAATACAAATCAAATGATGACAAGGAAATGTGTCACTTACTGTATATAGTTGTACTGCTGGATTATTATCACAGTCACACCAAAAATAAAATTCAGTAGAACCTTGTTAATCCAGATTTGACAGGACCACACTCGATCCAGATTAGTGAAAATCTGGTTTAACTGGAAGCTATCTTTAACATACCAATTTTTATGTAAAGTTTTTGATTGCTTTCCTATTTTTTCCAAACAGAAACAGTTTGTTTTGCCACTCCAATTTGAGTGTGCTCTTTTTTTAAATCTTTCCCCTCGCCAATGGGAAAAAGTATGTTCAGTTATTGCTCCATTGATTTTGCAACACTCTTTCTTTTTGTTGCCATCTTCTGTTAACCTATACCACAAAAGTTTAATAAATAAAAACACAAGTAAAAACAAAACAATCCAGCAGGTAAATAAATTAGGTAAGGTGTAGGCATGGTCAATGTTAGTGGCAGATGTCAACTAAATAAGTAGCTGAGCAACTGATTTGTGTTGGTGTAGCAGAGGAGAGGGGCTAGTGAGTGAGTCATTTAAAGAATGCATCGTTCATCCTCCTCCCCAGCACTAATCACATGCTATGGCACACCACCACATTTGTTCTTATCCAGTGCAGCAGGCAATTACCATTTAGTATACATGAACAAGTGGTAGTCCCTTTATCCCTGATCTTCTTGTTTACGATAGATAGATAGATAGATAGATAGATAGATAGATAGATAGATAGATAGATAGATAGATAGATAGATAGATAGATAGATAGATAGATAGATAGATAGATAGATAGATAGATAGATAGATAGATAGATAGATAGATAGATAGGTACTTTATTAATCCCAAGGGGAAATTCACATACTCCATCAGCAGCATACTGATAAAGAAACAATATTAAATTAAAGAGTGATAAAAAATGCAGGTAAAACAAACAATAACTTTGAATAGTGTTAACGTTTACCCCCTGGGTGAAATTGAAGAGTTGCATAGTGTGGGGGAGGGACGATCTCCTCAGTCTGTCAGTGGAGCAGGACATTGACAGCAGTCTGTCGCTGAAGCTGCTCCTCTGTCTGGAGATGATACTGTTTAGTGGATGCAGTGGATTCTCCATGATTGACAGGAGCCTGCTCAGCACCCGTCGCTCTGCCACAGATGTCAAACTGTCCAGCTCCTTGCCCATGGCCGGATTAAGGTGGGTGCTATTGATGCTGCAGCATTAGGCCCATTCCTGAAATTGGCCCAGATGAAAACAGATGAGAATTTTCCGGAAGCTGAACAGTTTTCCTTTGCTATATTAACCTCGAAATAATTCTTAGAATGACGCCATTAATATAAACTTAGCTAGGCAAGCTCACACTAGTAAACGCAGGGTACGATTTGTAGAAAACCAGTCATAAGTCTATTAAGTTTTATACTTCCTTTGACCCATACGTGTGTATGGGAGGCAGCTAAAGGGCTCAAGAAAGGATAATTCCACACTTGAATAGGGGATGGCAGAGCTCACTAATCCTTCCTGTTTTTCCTCTCCAGACCAAATATGTGAATTTCCACCTTGGGCACAATAACATCACTTCCAATCCCTGCCTGGATGACGTCACTTCTGCTTCCTGCCAAGACAATGTAATTTCTTCTGCCCAGCTTTAAAACCACCACGTTTTTGTCTACCTACCAGTTCTGTTTTGGACTGATGTCTGCAACGATTTGTATAACCAAACCTTCACTTTTTAACAGCCAAATTAAAGTAAATGGGTGGTTGCCCTTTTACACCTTCCATAAATTTTTTTCTCGATATTTAGAATTTCTCCCTTGACAGAAAATCCAGTGCAAAGGTCTGGCAACCAGGTTCCGGATTAATGTTGGTTAACACGGTTCTTCTGTAGGTTTTCATTTTTTTTATTCTTAATAATGTTTTACTCAATATTATTTTATTAATCTGTCTAGAGGGTATGGTAGCACAGTTGTTAGGGCTACTGCCTCTTGGCTTTTAACTTACAGCCTGGGTGTCCTCTGTGTGAAGTTTACACTTTCTCAATTGTTCTGCATGGTTTTCCTCCCAACGACATGAATTTTAGATTAAATGGCAACTCTAAACTAACACTGTGTGAGTCAGTGTGCGTACTGTATGTGCGTATATGCTTTAGTCAATCGCCATTGGTTCATGCCTAATGCACCCATGAAATGTTCAGCCACAGTGGCCCTGAATTGGATTAAGCAGGTTTAACAATGGACAAATGGATATTTTTTTAAAAGGGAACGTCAAAAAATGCACACAGATGTTTTCTTGTTAAAAACCTCAATAAAAAACTTGATTTCTCCAATTTTAGGTTCATTCTAAAGGATTTTTGCTGTCCTTTCTCTGCATTTCATAAAATATAAAAAAAATCTATTCATTTCTAAAGTTTATAAAAAGCCTTGAACCAACAGTATTACATTATCTAAGCAAAAAATACACTTAGGTTCTTTTAAATATTAAAAATTGTTGAGTGAAAAATGAGAGCCTGCTGGGAAAAAGGAGACATTTGGGTATGTTATTTCTAATCCATGGTGGCGTGTGACTAAATAGCATGTCTGGCATCAAAGGAGGCAAATTATTTTTGAAAGGGGACAACGCAGGAGATTGTAAATTATTTTCATCAATGGTTCATTTTTTTCTATTATACTGTATAATTTTACAAAAGAAACAAAAAATAAAAAGGAACAAAAAATAATTTAAAGTACATTACAATCAATTTGATCATTCATGCTTCAAATGGCATTTCTTCTTGAAGAGAGAAGAAGTAAAGTGTGGCCAGTACAGAAGAGACTCAGATTGTTAACTTTTAATAAATATTAGGCCTTGCAGTAAACTCTGCAACATTTTTTTTACATTTTACGTTATTCATTAATTGACTCTTCACTCTACCTTTGCACATAATACTGAAAGTAGTAACACTGTAATGTATTTCACCTTGTCTGTCATAAAATGAAAAAAAAAACAAAGAACCTGAATTCTGTAATTTATTTCATATGAGCGTCACTGAAGGTCACGGACCAATTTTATTTTTTCTTTCATATTTTTTACCCAATTTTCAGTTGGTCTTGTAACTGCTGTCAGTCTCACATGATGTGAGCCTCTGAATGCGGGGCTTTCTGTTATTTAGGCAAGTGATTCAAGGCTGCCATTCAAGCAGCATTGATGGTACCAAGAGTTATTGAGAAAGTTCCTGTGGCAGCAGAAAAGAATCCACAGTCAGGTAATGTCAGTCAAAGGCTAGCCTGGAATGGGCTGTTTCAATTTTACTAGCAAGGAAAGACATTGTAGTTTCATACTGTGATGATTGGCCACCTCAAAAAAAGAGCAGAATGTTCCATTATTAAAGGATAAGTTCAGTATTTTTCAATTTGAAATTATTTCTTCACAATCATAGTATATATATTAAATTTGCCTTGTGAAATTGTGTTTTAAAGTGAAGCATTTTTTTTTATAAATTTAAAAATATGCCTAGCCTGTTCTTACGTTCTGAAATCTAAGTTATGTCCACTTTGAAGCAGAAAAAATTTTTATTTAAGAAAACATACCATCTGTGTTTCAAACACATGCTTGTGACAACAAAAATAAACTGGACATAACTTTTATCACATATTCTTGGTTCAATACACAATATTGTTAATAGAGGTATTTTAATAAATATGCATTGAATGGGATTTCTGTTATTGTTGTGATATTAAAAGTTATTGAGTATTTTAACATTTCACTGGTACTTGTATTGAATACAAACCTTCTGGTATTGTAACATCTCTAATACAGACAGTTATTTAATGAGAGATGCACACTCAGATCATATGATTATTTATTTCCTAATCAGTGCCTGCATTTCACCTATTACATTCTGTGTTCTTATTTTATATAGTCAATGGAGCGAGACTCATGCTGAGTAGCTGCATGGTATCTAATGGTGAAGGGTGCACATTGGAGTTTCACTGTACTTTCTACATAACATAACAATAAATTTGAAGTAAACTTTATATACTGCATTGCATTCTTTTTTTAAATCTTAGATTCCTGAAAGAGCCAAGGCCACCTGCACATCAATATAAAGTTCAGAGGGCCAATCAACACTCGGCATTACACATTTTCTGTGTCATGTTGTGTGTACGCACAATATAAAAAATATTGAGAAAATGAAAAAGGCATAGATTCAAACATATTGATACAGATTAAAGTACCGCAAACCAATTTATTGAATTCAATTGCATATACTGAAGATACGTTGATTATTATCAAGTTGTCTACAGAACACAGACAGCAGTTCACGTGTGGCCATTATCAGCCAATAACATCAGTAACAGGTTGCTGAGGAGGTAGACACTCAGGGTGGTGAAGCACACATTCTGTTTAATTTTGAAACGACTGACTCTCACAAAAATGTGTTGCCTTTTTACCTTTTCTATCTTCCTAAAATGACATGTATATGTTGTTTAGCCATACGTGTGCAATCTCATGATGTAAATCAATACTCAACAACACAATTGGCATGAAAAATTAACATAATTGGTAAATTTTAAAGCTTTTGTTTTAACATTTGGACCTTTGCTCCATGATTTCCATTTTAAAATGTATGAGCAGGTCAAGTATTTGTTAAAATTTATAAAAAAAAAAAAAGCTTAACGTTATAACACAAATTATATATGGTAAATTAATATATATCATGATTGTGAACAATTAAATTTGAAGTGAAAAATACTAAACTTATCCTTTAAGAAGTGATGGACTGTGCAAAAGGAAGTGCACTCTCCATCTTTGTTTTTTGCTCCCGTATTTTTCAATTTAAATGTCTTGGCAGTAAGTATATTGCTCCCAGAGAAAAGGCGATACAAGATCTTGTTTAACTTTTAATTATTTAAGCATTAATTTTTCATATCAGGTTTTACAAGGAATTTTAATTACTGTGCAAACCAGAGGTATTCAAGACATTTAGAAAGTTTGTGAAAAGGATAGCACTTAGTTTTTTGATTACCAAACATGATTTTTTTTCCTGTGCTATAACAGTCATGTGTTTAATCACAGATATCACAAATTTAATGAAAGTGGAAATGGAATTGCACAAATGGTCTGATCCAAAAGTATTAGTTTGATTTGTTTGTGTTCAAATTTGTACTTTTGTGTTTTCTTTTTATGGGATTCTCTCTGAATTTCAAAGTTCTGTATTATATTTTTTAAATTTCGATTTCCTTGGCCTTTTTCCGGTTTGAAAAGATTAACATTCTTACCTTTGTACATATTTGTGGGATAAGACCCACCCAAACACTGCTAGAATTGACAAACTCTAGAAAGACAAGTGCCAGACTTGAAATTCAACTTTGATTCCTGAAACTAGGAGACAGCATTACCCACTCTATCTAAAGGGTGCTGTCATTCAAGGTATAATAATTACGTTTTAAAGATATATCTGTATCATATATTCTAGAGCTGACATAGGTTATACTTTTAACTTTCTCTTCCAGAAAACTTTGTCGTTCTGAATAATATTTAAACAAAGGTAAAAGGTCATCTCTTGGTGTAGCAATCTTCCTGAAGAGCCGGCACTTCTTTTTAATGTAACAGTGATAACATGCCTGGCTCTCCTTTTTTATGACAACACCTATATCTTTATATGTTGATGCCCACTTTATGACATTGTAAATGAATAATGCTGGATAGGTTGAAACAACCTAGAAACCAGCTGATTGAACCGGTTAGATTTTTGTAAAGGTCTCATATTCTTGAACTACAGATATGTTTTGTTTTTTTTTGTTTTTTTGGAAGAGGTGTAGAATAACAAAGCCTTCCCTGTTTTTCATAACCTGTTTCTTGTCACTGTGGTTTTATACAGAGTTAAAACCACACTGATGAGTTTGACATCCATACACCATGTCTAAATATTTGTGAAGAAAAAAAAATATCATCCTTCTTTCATGATAAAAATACAGAGCCCCAAATAGAATTTGCTTTACCAAAGCATCTTACAACATTTGTGATACAATTGGTCACATTTCCTTTGGTTTTCCAGTTGGAGTACAGGCATGTCAAGTGACTTGCTCATGGTCACACAGTGTCAGTAGCAGGATTTGAACCCACAACCTCAAAGGACCTCAAGTCCAAAGCCTTAACCACTACACCATTTCTGCATACACATCTGATAGTGTTTCTGGGATATATGTTTCGCTATAGGGGCTCCATATGTTTTCAGTAGGCCTGTTCTGCTTCTACAACCATTTCATTGTGTAGCCTATCAGAAAGTTGACATGGACATGAAATTTATAGAGCTATATTTTAAGCTGTGTCTTTTGCGTTAAGGCATCAAGACGCTCAATGTCTTCCTTTGGAACATTTTTTGACCTCAAAAGACCGATAAAATCATTTTTCTCCATTGTTAATATAGTCTGAATCTGTATCACAAATCCTGGCTTCTGGGATTGACAGGATAGGGCCCTAAATCAAATACATCTCTGTTCTTTCTCCACCGCACACACGCATGCAGAAGACACAATATTTTCTATGTTGAAGACTTTCTCATGTGCATGCAATAATATCTCGTGAGCATGTAAAACTTTCTCATGGGCACACAAGAAATAATATTTTGTTTTTGCTCATGTCCCTTTAGGGGCTTCATATCAAAACAAGTAAAAGCTATGACTTTGTAGGACACAAACAAATTACAAAAGTTCCAGCCAATCTTTGTTTCTAAACTTCTTGATTACTTTAGTTCTATTGGAATTGCTCCATTTTAAAGTTTTTTAATACATAACAACCTATGAAATGTACTGTGTTACCCTCTGATGAAGCCTTCACAAACAACTGTACTTGTAACATTGAGGATAGTGAGTGTTTTCTATATTATATCATCAGCAAAATGCATGTGTTAATACATTTACAAAGGCAGAAATATGCAGCAACTTTTATTACAAAATATATTAGGCATTTTTTATGAAAGCTTTTTATTAATATTATTTATCTGAAAAGTATAATTAGTTTCAAGATGTATAAATAGATCAAATGCCCAAGAACATAGCACTGTGCAGCAGTCTCTGTGCCATAACTGATTTCACTATTTAATGAAAAACAGCATGGCCAAGGGTTGAATACATAACCAAACCAGATGTTTTAGAAGACTGGAGAAGGAAAACACAACGCAACAAATGAAATTTGTGTGTTTGCAAGCGTATCCTGTAAGCTATGCATCTGTGTTAACAACTATTGCACCTACTTCTACATTATTAATTCTTTTCAGATGAAAATTTTGTACCACACAGAACCGAATGCCTACTGAATTCTTTCTTTGTGTAAATTATGACAGTTCATGATTAAATTCATGTTAACGTTATTGAAGAAAAAAGGGAACCTTTTGGGAGCCTTTGCCACTAGTAAACAAAGTCTGGCCAACTTCAGAGAACAGTTGTTATTTATTCCCACTTTGAGCGAGTCGAATTTTTTTATAAGTATACATGCAGAAGCCACTTAACATATTAATAATGCTTCAGTGAGTAAACCTCCTCTTCCATTTGGACTGCCTGCTTCCTTTCATGCTACAGTGCTCCCCAAAGGAGGACTCCTATGTATTTAAGTCTTGTCGCCTAAATTTCTCATATCCACAAAAAGCACACTATAAACAATATTTACTGAAACAGAGTTAAACCCTTAGGCCAGCTGATCTGCAATTGAAGCACACCTCAACAGACTTTCTTCTCGTATGACAGATGACAGTGGAGGTTTGTAAAATTTTTGGTTCATTAAGCAGTTAGCATACCTTTCAAGACATTTCTTCCTTCAACTGGTGTAATGACTTTCAAACAGTTTTTTTGGAAAAAAAAATTAATTCCTTCTCTTAAGAGATGAATCAAAAAGCTTTTTTTTTCTCTGCACAGTAATGGTGTATTATTTGTGAACAAAGAAGAACCTTTAAAAAGAAAAAAGTATGGTACATTTTAAACATTTTTGAACTGTTTTTAAATTTCTTTTTTGTTTTATGTTCAGTACTGGGCAGCACGGTGGCGCAGTGGGTAGCGCTGCTGCCTCGCAGTTGGGAGACCTGGGGACCTGGGTTCGCTTCCCGGGTCCTCCCTGCGTGGAGTTTGCATGTTCTCCCCGTGTCTGCGTGGGTTTCCTCCGGGCGCTCCGGTTTCCTCCCACAGTCCAAAGACATGCTGGTTAGGTGGATTAGTGTGTGCTTAGTGTGTGCTTGGTGTGTGGGTGTGTTTGTGTGAGTCCTGCGGTGGGTTGGCACCCTGCCCAGGATTGGTTCCTGCCTTGTGCCCTGTGTTGGCTGGGATTGGCTCCAGCAGACCCCCGTGACCCTGTGTTCGGATTCAGCGGGTTGGAAAATGGATGGATGGATGTTCAGTACTCTCCTCAACCCTATATTAAAAGAGGCTCACAACAATTAATATACAATGAACGACCAGCCATCTCCCACAATATATATATATATATATATGTGTATATAGTGTATGTATATATATATATATATATATATAGTGGGAGATGGCCGGTCGTTCATCCCTGCCAATACCCCCAGGCCGCTAGATGGAGCCCTCCCTGTAGCATGGAAGTGCCCCAAAGACCAGCAGGGAATCCTGGACAATGGAGTTTTTATTCCCGACCCTGCTGGACATCGTGGGGCCCACCAGAGGATACTGCAGGGAGGCTCAAGGACTTACATGTGTCCTATAACCCGGAAGTGCGTCTTAATTACCGCGACAGAGCAAACAACTTACTTCCGGGATGAAGAAGGAGAGTTTTCATCCGACCCGGAAGTGCTAACGAGTCACATGGACAAGGGTTCAGAAACACTTCCGGGTCATGGACTATAAAAGACTGTGGGACACCCAGACGAGTGAGCTGAGCTGGGAGGAAGGGTGGCTAAATGTCTGGGAGTGGAGGATTAAGTATTGGTGATTGATTATTGATTATTGTATAGTGTATGAGTAGTGTGGAGTGGAGGGTGCTTTGTGCACTTTATTATTATAAAATAAAAAAGTCTTGGACTTTTACCTGGTGTTTGGCATGGTACCTGAGGGTTCAAGGGAGCAATAGCGCCCCCTACTGTTACTATATATATATATATATATATATATACATACATACGAGGGATCTTAAATTATAAACAGTAATTTTCATTCTTTGTTTTTATAAATAGTGCAAGGTAGACCTGACTCATTGGATGAACACACTCATATATGAACTTATCGTTAGTAGTGCTAGCTGCTTTTTCCCCCCTTCCTGTCAGTTGTAATCAACATGTTGGAGCAGGAGGTACACAGTAGGGTTGCACAGCGCATTGTTATTCAATTTCTGACAAATGTCGGAGTCATTCCATCTCAGATTTATTCGAGACTTAAAAAACAGTTTGAGGATGAGTGTCTCTCTCTCTCTCAGCCTAGAGTGTATGATGGTGCAAGTCATTCAGAGAGGGACTATCATCTCTTTGGTCCACTTAAGGAATTTTTAGCTGAATGAGAAGGTTATTGACGCGGTGCAAGAATGGGTCAACATGCAGTCAAAAGAGTTCTACTCGTTAGGGATTAAGAAGCTTCCTGAGTATTGGAACAAGTGTATTGCAGTGGCAGGAGACTATATAGAAAGATAGTGTGTAAGTCGTTTCATTGCATTCAATAAATAAAGCTTAGCTCATAAATTCCAGTTTACATTTGAACACCCCTCGTATGTATATATATATATATATATATATATATATATATATATATATAAAGACAGGGCGGCACGGTGGCGCAGTGGTAGCGCTACTGCCTTGCAGTTAGGAGACCCGGGTTCGCTTCCCGGGTCCACCCTGCGTGGAGTTTGCATGTTCTCCCCGTGTCTGCGTGGGTTTCCTCCGGGCGCTCCGGTTTCCTCCCACGGTCCAAAGACATGCAGGTTAGGTGGATTGGTGATTCTAAATTGGCCCTAGTGTGTGTTTGTGTGTGTCCTGCGGTGGGTTGGCACCCTGCCCAGGATTGGTTCCTGCCTTGTGCCCTGTGTTGGCTGGGATTGGCTCCAGCAGACCCCCGTGACCCTGTGTTCGGATTCAGTGGGTTGGAAAATGGATGGATAGATATATATATATATATATATATATATATATATATATATATATATATATATATATAATAGCTGAGTGCAAGAGAAAAAAATAAAATGTAGTCTATAAGTTATTAAACAGTAAAACATTAACATTTTAAGAATTAAAGATACATTGAGCACTACTGGAGTGGTTTCGGTTTACTACATTTTAAAGGCGCTATAACACAACAGGTAAGTAGTACTAACGGCAGCTAAAATGTATTTGGATCATCTCTAGGTAGTAGATCCGCGACCGTTGTGGTATAGAAATTACATTTTCTATGTGAGCGTCCAAATTTCTGCCTGATAACCTTGCACTATGTGCCTGTGATTTAAGAGAAAAATAATTCTGATAAATGTGGACGCTGCCCTTCCGTGCTTAACGGGCAGAAGGTCCAAACAATTCCCAAGTCCAACACTTTACATGAAGAGGTCTGTACATCTTCTTTGATGTAAACTCTCCATCTTCTTAAAATAATGATTGATGATAATAAAAATTGATCACAAAAGGAACCTTGAATGTTGTGGGGTTTTAGTGACCTGAACTCACCTTAAGGGACAGTAAGTAGTTGTGCAGGGCAATTTACAAACAGAGTCCTGCTTCGATGGTGCCGATTACACTCATTCGCAAAGATTTCCACTCTCCCAGGAGCCAATGGGGCACTTGAAGTGTCACAAACAATGCGAGAAGAGAGGATGCTGCCCGAAACTGCAAAGCTCTCGACCCAGCAGAGCAGCCCGACATTCATGCCTCCCAGCATCCACTTTGTTCTCACGACCCCTCGCTGCTGAAGGTGGTCTCGTCTTCATATTGTTTACAGCTCAGCACAGTTAGAAAGTGTAAAGACGCAAAGCTGTTTTCCTCATCTCTTCAACTATCAAGTACTGCCAACTAAAAAAAAAGTTACAATATGACAGTTTCCACAACAGTCACATGGACAAATAAATAAAACTTCTCTGTCAGAACACACCTGGCGATGGACAGCTCAGCGCTGTAATCCAGAGAGGAGGGCTGGGAGAGGGCGACGCAGGGCGCACTTCTATGGGATAGATCGGCGTGTTTGTGTTTACTTCTTTTTAATATCAGTAAAATAACTCTCACACAAATAATAACAATTAGTAAAGATGATATAAAAATGGCATCCACAAACGAAGTGATTAGTTCCTGTATTATAATGTGTTCTGTGGTCATACGTAATTTCCATATCGCATGGTCATACGTAATTTCCATTTCATACGTAATTTCCGTTTCAAACGTGACAAGAATTTTATATATATATATATATGGATTAATAGAACCATGCTACGTCACTGCATGCTAACAAAACAAAAAAATATATATAATAATACTGTATAGGGATGAATTATTATGTGTATGCCATTTTTAAAATAATATTTTGATTTCTAGTAATATTTTGTATTCCATAATTATTATTCCAAATGATTATTAATGATGTCTTATTTTGACAAACACTTTGCTAATAAATTGATCACTCCAGTTATTTTTATATATTAGTCATAATCAAATTGTTTTGCATGTTTATATTAGTTTAGACAGTGGCATTGTGCAAAGCCACACTACATTGAAAATCAGTTTGAAAAATGATGTGTAATGAAGGCTTTTCACAAGAAGTAATCCTTTAGCACTTGATGAAAATATATTAATTAAATTTGAACTCGGATTCAGCATTTCATTAATCATTGCAGCAGCAGTACAGTTTTTGACACATATCTGTAAATGTAAAATGGCACAGAACAAATTGGTTGTATTAATTAACATAAAGGATACTTTAAGAGATCAGATGGTTTGCCGTAAAAGCAGTTTCTTATTTCCCAATCAGACAGAAATAATCTGGCTTCATGTCACATCTTAGAAGTGATTCTGGAGCACCCTAGTACTGGTACCTTAAAAGCAGAAATGGTGAACCCAAGGTGATAACAAAGGAGTCTATAAGAGTTTTATAGAGTGAAGTACAGTGAAAAGAAGAAAACAAATCTGTTATCCATGCATAGAGCTGAGGTGTTAAAAGCAAGTGGGCATTCATTATACTGTTCTCTAAGTTCCAGATCTTAAAGGGCACAGGTTTGTCCTCAATATTTAAATGTGGCAGTTTAAACTTGACATCTGGCATGTCCTTAGAGAACTAGCGAGTGGCAGACAATGACGGCTATTCAAATTAAAAAAAAAAAAAAAAAAAGAGAGAAACATTTTACTAAAAGAAGATAATATACATTTAATGAAAAGCATATTTACAATAATTTACCTAAACACGGATAAGGTGTAAACTCATTGCAACTCACAACACATACACACTCTGCGGATTATTAATAGAGATATTTAGCTGACACTTATAACACATTAACAGAGTTTACAAATATTTTCCAATGTTCCAAAGCTTTTGTCATTTTATTAAATCAATATCTTAAAAATGTATAATGGTTCCAAAACATAAGATAACAGCAGTAAATGTAAGAGCTTCAATAAATCATTTTGGAATAGTTAATTTTTTTTTTGTTTGTTTTATATGACAAATAGTAAAAATAATAAATTTTGGTTAGAGTATTAGAACAGTAGCCGTGCTATCCTTCTAACATTGGTTGGAATTGAAGTAATCAACATAGACCTCAGTATTAACATTTAATATGTGTATGTCTCTGTTAAACGTCATTTGGTATGGCATTTCTAAAAGCAAAATTAATGTTTGCGGCACACTATCTAATGGAACGACAAAATAATGCATAATAAAATTTAAATTGTTTGCTCATTACAAACTGATAGGACTGAGAAAAACAATGCATTTGTCTCAGTTATATGCGATTTGATATGAGAATCGTAAAAGTAGTGTTAATGCTTGTGATGTGATCTATTGGAATGACAATTGTGATGCACTTTATTACTAAAAATGTGATGCACCATAGTTTGTAATGACTGAGACATAGCAACTGGTCGGACACACAGGCGGAAAAACAGACACTTATCCTTTCATTAAGGTGGATGTTGACTTTATTATTTTAAATTGATAATGTTTAATACTAAAATCAATCACAACAAGAGAACTTTGTTATATGTTTCAATTTTAGTAATGAACAGAAAACCATACTTGCATTATCTGTAGCTGCAGCTGAAAACTGTATAGAAAGATTAAAATCCTGACATGTATTGAAAAAGTTTTTGCATAAGTCACATCAAACACATATAAAAGCTGCACAAAATGGTTTCATTTCATCTTAGAAAAAAATCAAAATGTATAACAACAAAGGTTATCCTTTCATGCTGTACATCTTCATACTGCGTCTCTGGTTTTAACTCAGTCCAAGTCAGACAGAACAATAAAAATTCTGTGGTTCTTAGATTTCCTCTAAAAATTCCTTCTCAACACAATTTCTCTTAAGATGAATTATAAAATTGTTCATCTTACAGAGATTCACAATTAAAGATTACTCTTTCTGTACTTTGTATTTGGGCAGGCTTGAGTCAGTCAATGATTTAACTGCTACTAAAGGACAAGAAAAAAGAAATAAATGAGGAAATTGACTGTTCAAGTCTACATCAAAACACTGTGGTTACATGGCCATCATCATCTAGTAATCGCCAAGTCTTGTGCAGCTCACTGGCAGCAAAGTCACAAGTGTGTAACAAGAAAAGAACTAACATAACATAAATTTAAAAAAAATGTAACAACTTTGTTTAAAATGGTTATCTATTTTATTTGGAAATGATTACAGAAAGAGCTCAAAAATGTTGGCCCATATGCATGTTCCTCTACTTCATATGCTTTCCAGTTAATGTACCCTGTCCCCTGCTGGATGTGATTTGGGTTCTTCTTTTTCACTCATATATGTTGAGTCTAATTCAATCCAAAACAGTGAGATTGATTCACGTATACTTTTACAAAGTGACAGAGGGCAAGTTCAGTGAGTAGTCAAACAGGCACAGGTCAGTATACTTAAGAATGGCCACCACATTCAAGGGCAAAACAAAACCTGTCATCCCAAAACACTTGCTGAAGCATGCATTTATTTCTCCATTGATTGATTTTTCTTTCTTTGTTTCCCTTGTAAATTACTCAAGTATATGAGTGCCATTTATTTGTCAGTGATGGACACTTCAGATGGCACTTTGTAAGCAGCTGTAGCGTGACTTTGTATTATTCAATTATTTGATATTTTTGAAAATCAAATACTCCTGATAACATTTCTGAAGGCACAAAGTACACTATGTTCAAAAAAAGAAAAAGTTGTTAAAGTGATAACTAATAGAACTGAAATGGGAATCCGTTCTTTGACATCTAGAGAAAAAACTGGATTTTGTGTTTTAAAGGCAGGCATATACCAAATGACCACTGATGTTTAATGTTTAATGTAATATATTCCCCATTATGAGCAGTGCATGAGCTGAAATGCTTTTGATAGATTTGAATAGGAATACAGTATTTGTTTACTGAATTTCACAATTTTGGTCCCAATATTTGTGTATGCATCAAATTACTATACACTTGTCCAAAAGTATTTCTTTATAAGCATAATATAAATTAGGGATGATCAACAGAGGGCAACTAGGGAGCAGCCGTGGTTACAGGTTTTTGTTCCAACCGAGTTATTTAATTAGAAAACAATCCTTGCCAATAACAGATCTAATTTAATTTCTGACTTGGTAGGGTTGTATCTCTTTAATGTCTGGTCATTCTTACATAATAGATTTTTTTTTCCTTTCTAAGGACATTGTCCAAGTGATATGAAGCCTAAAATGGATGAGCAATTTTCAGTCCTTCACTATTTTCTCTTCACTATTTTATTAAACCAAATAGTACACAATGAATACACACCAACGTTTTATCGAGACAAGCTATACAGAGAGTTGTTGGTTCCTTTGTCATTGCATCTTATCGCTAAAAAGGAGCAAATAAAAATAATGAATACCACAGTCATGGCCAGAAGTTTTGAGAATGATACAAGTATTGCTTTTCAAAAAGTTTGCTGCTTGAGTGTTTTTCGATCTTTTGTCAGATGTTTCTATGGTATACTGAAGTATAATTACAAGCATTTCGTAAGTTTCAAAGGCTTTTATTGACAATTACATTAAGTTTATGCAAAGAGTCAATATTTGCAGCGTTGGCCCTTCTTTTTCAAGACCTCTGCAATTTGCCCTGGCGTGCTGTCAATCAACTTCTGGGCCAAATCCTGATTGATGGCAGCCCATTCTTGCATAATCAATGCTTAGAGTTTGTCAGAATTTGTGGGTTTTTGTTTGTCCACCTGCCTTTTGAGGATTGACCACAAATTTTCAATGGGATTAAGGTCTTGGGAGTTTCCTAACCATGGACCCAAAATTTCGATGTTTTGTTCCCCAAGCCACTTAGCTTGGGGCACCACCAGTGCAGAGCTTGCTCAGGAATAGCAACAGGCAGGTGTGAATGCATTTACACGCACAATGAGACGAAGACTTTTGGAGGATGGCCTGGTGTCAAGAAGGGCAGCAAAGGGAGTGGGCTCACTCACAATTTTTTCTAAGAACACAGCCATGAATAAAGAATGGTACCAAAACATCCTCCGAGAGCAACTTCTCCCAACCATCCAAGAACAGTTTTGTGATGAACAGTGCCTTTTCCAGGATGATGTGAGCACCGTTCCATAAGGCAAAAGTGATAACTAAGTGGCTCAGGGAACAAAACATTGAAATTTTGGGACCATGGCCAGGAAACTCCCCAGAACTTTATTCCATTGAGAACTTGTGGTCAATCCTCAAGAGGTGGGTGGACAAACAAAAACACACAAATTCTGACAAACTCCAAGTATTGATTATGCAAGAATGGGCTGCCATCAGTCAGGATTTGGCCCAGAAGTTGATTAACACCATGCCAGGCAGAATTGCACAGGTCTTGAAAAAGAAGGGCCAACACTGCAAATATTGACTCTTTGCATAAACTTAATGTAATTGTCAATAAAAGCCTTTGAAACTAATGAAATGCTTGTATGCTTCAGTATCTCATAGAAACATCTGACAAAAGATCTAAAAACAGTGAAGCAGCAAACTTTGTGAAAATTAATATTTGTGTCATTCTCAAAACTTTTGGCCAAGGACTGTAAAATGAGCAAATAAAGTTTCAGAAGCTTAACAAGTGAGACAACTAAATTGATGCAGGAAAATGGCTCCATGATTTATCTAACTGGTGGAAACGTGACAGATTCAATTAAGTTATTATTGTGAGAAAGGATGACAAAAGAGCACAGGAATAATCTGTTTGAGTTGATGTGCTTTTAACGTTCCTTTGTCATATTTGTAAAGGACACTCTTTATACTGATTTTTGCACAGAGCAGAAGTGATACCTGAAGTTTCACTTTCAAGTTGTCGCTGCCAACGAAATCTATCTGATAAAATCACAATGGGCAAACTTTCACTCATTAAAAATAAACACGCAAGACAAAAGCAAGAAAGTAGCTCAAAATATACACATTTACCCTTGTACAGACTGCCCCATTTTCATTTCCTATTCCAAATTTCTTACTACACTTACAAGATGGCACCGTCATCTTTTTAAGAGCGCCTCGCGATGGGTGGAATATTAACATACTTCGGTGAGAAGCCCTGCACCAGGGTCAAGTTTGTCCATCTCGGATTGTAAAAGATGGTGCTATTATCTTTAGTGTCAGGAGTGTAAGATGTGGTGAGTGTTTGCTATGGTAGAGCATTATCCAGTTAGTTTTTATTGCTGTTGCTGTTGTGTTTTTTTCCAATGTTATTAATAAGCCCACAAAAAAATGACCTAGTATCAAGCAGCAGTTTATTTGAAGGAAAAAAGGTACCCTTGGGAATTCTGCAACATACTTTTTGCTTTCTTCCTTTATCTTTTTACTGCTTCACTTGGATAACTCTGTTTCATTTTCTATTTATTAACTTGCGCTTTGTAGTACATACTGGTCCTCAAGCTTCTTTTCCTTGCTACGTTGTAAGTTTACTCTTTGCAGCAATGTGGAACATTCCATTATTGCCTGGCTGGAAAGGGGGCCTTGAATTAAATGAAGGCAAATGAAAATAACAGCAAGTTTGGTGTGTTTGAACTTTTGGCATAAGTTTTAAAAAATAATTATATATAAATGCATTTTAGCATGGAGCCCTGGGCTACTTTGGGCCCTAGGCACTTGCCCAGCTTTGCCTTATGGTTAATTCTACATTCTGCATATTTCACATTGACAATAACCAGGCATGAAATTTAAACTGTGCTGCCTTCTGTGAAACATAAAGCAAACAAATCACAGAAGAGGTCACTAACAAAGGACATGAGCACTTTTAAGTACAAATGGGATGACCAATTATCCTTAATGACTAATATTGAAGTCTGCTTTCCACTCATTCCATTCCTGCATTTGAACGAGACATTAATCACTTCTGATGTTCATCTTTCACATGGGAGACTGTCTGTCTTGATTGAATTATTCTGAAATGATTGACAGTTGTTAATTATTATTAATGGTGTTTTTACTTAAATTGTAAATGGATATTTAAAGCACCTCCTCCACACTTACTGTAAATGTCTTTGACTTTAGCTGAAAAGTTTCCATATTCTATCATGTACCATTTTGGAATTTTAGTGATTGTGATTCTAAGCTAAATATCTGTTGTTGTAATGCTAAAGTAATAGGGCATCTACAGTCAAAATATTTACAAAATGCAATAAAGCAATAATAAGGACGCTCAAATGTCATTTAATCCTTTATTTGTTTAATGAAAGTACTGTATATTGAATGAGTAATATTTTTATGAAGAGAGATGAGTGGAAAAGCTGTAATCCTGTATTGTATATAATAGAAAAAAATACTAACTCATATGCCCCAGTACTAGCAGCACCAATGCTGTACTTCTTGTTCATCTTGTGAGCTTGTATAACCATTAATTGTCATTTTTATTGATGTTGAAATATTTCCTTTAAATTAACCCAAAGAACAGTCTCTGAGTACATTAATCTTTAAATGAGACCATCCCCTTGGATGTGTTTAGACTTGAACGAGACCTAGTCATTATTAAATCAAAGCTACTAAAATATGCAGTCTGCCAGCAACAAATATCGATATATTTTCCTGAGAGTTGTTAATTTATTAACTAATTAAACCAGACTGGAGACAGAAATTTCTCTAAAATGTTTACTTTTCTGTTAAAACCCCACAACTCAGATTTGTAGACCTGCTGTAGTTGAAAGTCTACAGTGATACGTACCAGCTGATCACCCTTAAAAGTGAATGACTATTTTTCAAGAGATGAATGGAAGGAGTGTTTACTTACTCTGTTTGCATTCATTGTGTGCATAATACCTGTTACAATATAATATGAGGAGACTGTGCCAGATTAGAACCCAAGAGCTGTGATGTATATTATTACTGCTAAATAATTTTCTTACTTACTTTTTCCTAAAGTTATATATCAAAAGTAAGATATTATTTTTAATAATTCAGACCTTTCAGTTCATTAGTTTACAGTATTTGGTTGTATTTGAATGTTCCTGAGATTAGTTTTTATTTTAGGATTAGCTACTGGTCTGTATTTCTGTATAGTAATATATATATTCTGTTATACCATTTATTTAACAGTCTCCCCATCGTGTTTTTGGTTTAGACCAATTTTTATTTTCACCTTACTATAGTTTTCTTAGCTCAGAGCAATTACTGTTACATTCAGTAATTAATAATACTCAGCAGGGGTTACACTAAACAAAAGATGAATGAGGGGGCCATATCAGGTGTTTATCAAGACATAAAAAGACAAAGAAAATGGTCAAGTGGATAATTATTATCTTAGTGCTCTTTTATTTGTACTTAATCTCTCTATTAAAGTGAACAAAAAATACTTAGTTAACAATTGTTTGGACATTTCCCTATAATTCTATTACTTGACTTACATAGAATTTAATAGTGAGACATTGAAAATGTCGGACAGCAGAGACCAATATGGTATCTTTAAATCAGTTTGATTGTAGTACCAGTAAAACAAAAACAGCATTATCTTATAATAAGAAATAAGGAACATTACAAAAAAAACAGCATGTAGTAGCCAAGCAGAACTTGATATTTGCTTTAGCACAGTAACTGCCTCGATTTATACTTTTCATTTTTGCAATATAATGCATGAGCATGCAATCAACTTTAATTGTTGTTTGTAGCTCTTTGACTTGGCAGGATTATGTGAACAAGCTGAAGCCCATTCCACTACAATATATTATTGTGGAATATGCATTATTTTTGGAGTTTGGAGGTTAGGCATGGCAAAAGAAAGGGATTGACCCCTGGCTGCACTTGGCCTTCTGCGTTCTACTTTCAAGTGTCATGGTTGTGCATTTTTGACTAAAACTGCTCTGAAAATTGTAATTTATTTTATTTTCTGGTGAGAGACATTGCAACCCTAATTTATGTACAAATCTTTCAGTATCAAAGAACATAAGCTTGACACAGAACATATGTTCAGAAGTACATAATTAAAAGTTAAAAGCTGAACGAAACATTAACTACAGAAGTCATTTTAATTCATCCTTAAATATGTTTAAGTCCTTCTGTTTGAATTTGCTGCACTTATATATCCCTAGTTGTTAACAGCTTCTGTAATGTCATTTTTGGAGTTGCATGCTAAGGTTCCCACATTGACATCATTCCCAGGTCTGAGTGTTGTCACACACGTGCGCATGGCGGGCAGCTAAAGGGCATGAGTAAGGGCAATTCCGAATCTGACTGGGATGTGGCAGAGTGCACTGACTCTTTTTCTCCCTTTTCTGCAGACCATTCAAGGGAGATTCCACCTGGCTCTCTTGACATCACTTCCGGGTCCGAGCCTATGGAAAAAGACCTTGCCGGCTCCGGCCCCTGTGATGTCCGGGCTCGAGCCTATGGCTGAAGACCCTTGTGAGCCCAGTCCCTTTGACCTCACTTCCTGTCTTCCCCTTTAAAAGCCTCCACCTTTTACCTATTCCCTCAGTTCTGTTTTGGACTCAGTTTTGTGCATAGCAGTGCTATCATTTAAACGTCAATTTGCAGCCAGGAAACCAATTATACGGGTGGCTGCCTCAAACCTTGCTTATGACTCTTTGTGGAGTTTGTGACAGCGTATTGTATGTGTGCTGAAACAGAGAGTGCTTTGTGGAGTGTAGCAATAATATTAATAATATGCTACAATGTAACAATCTAATTGTGAGAATGCAAACAAAAACCATGCAAACAGCCTTCGATAAGACCAGCTAATGAGTGGGTAAGTAGTGAAGAGGTTAGTACTGTTGTTTTCAGTGTCTCTAGGTTTGAATCTCACACCTACTGGTTGCCCATGTGGAGATTCTGGGTTCTCTCCACTCCTGTATGGGTTTTTTTCCAGGTACTCCCAAACGCCCATTGTGAGTACAAGAATGTGTGTGAGTGGGCCCGGCAATGCACTTGCCCCCCTGTCCTTTTCAACCTTGTTCCCAGAGCTACTGGGATAGATTATGGCCCCAATAAGCTAGGTATGATAATAATATGTTACTAGATCAACTCTAAATAATAAGCTATATTAATTAAAAAATGATGATAGATTACGAAACTAAAATATGAAAATTCAGAATGGTTTGCAGGCTGTCATTTTTTTACTTTGGATGTACCTGGATATAAATACAAATAAAACATCGAAACTATTAACAATGGAGAATACAATTCCAATTAATGTAATGAGTTGCTTATTTTATTTAAGGCAAATTTTAATATACAGTAATCCCTCCTCCATCGCGGGGGTTGCGTTCTAGAGCCACCCGCGAAATAAGAAAATCCGCGAAGTAGAAACCATATGTTTATATGATTATTTTTATATTGTCATGCTTGGGTCACAGATTTGCGCAGAAACACAGGAGGTTGTAGAGAGACAGGAACGTTATTCAAACACTGCAAACAAACATTTGTCTCTTTTTCAAAAGTTTAAACTGTGCTCCATGACAAGACAGAGATGACAGTTCAGTCTCACAATTAAAAGAATGCAAACATATCTTCCTCTTCAAAGGAGCAAACAAATCAATAGGGCTGTTTGCTTTTAAGTATGCGAAGCACCGCGGCACAAAGCTGTTGAAGGCGGCAGCTCACACCCCCTCCGTCAGGAGCAGACAAAGAGAGAGAGAGAGAGAGAGAGAGAGACAGAGTTTGTTTTTCAAGCAAAAATCAATACGTGCCCTTCGAGCTTTTAAGTATGCGAAGCACCGTGCAGCATGTCGCTTCAGGAAGCAGCTGCACAAAAGATAGAAACGTGAAGATAATCTTTCAGCATTTTTAGACGAGCGTCCGTATCGTCTAGGTGTGCGAACAGCCCCCCTGCTCAATCCCCCTACGTCAGGATCAGAGAAAGTCCGTGCAAGAGAAAGAGAAAAGTAAGCCGGGTAGCTTCTCAGCCATCTGCCAATAGCGTCCCTTGTATGAAATCAACTGGGAAAACCAACTGAGGAAGCATGTACCAGAAATTAAAAGACCCATTGTCCGCAGAAATCCGCGAACCAGCAAAAAATCTGCGATATATATTTAAATATGCTTACATATAAAATCCGCGATGGAGTGAAGCCGCGAAAGGCGAAGCGCGATATAGCGAGGGATTACTGTAATAAATTTTAAATAGATTTTTGTTATGGTGGGTCAGCAAAAGTAATATACCAACAATGTTCTTCTAACATTTTTAAAGTATTTCTTTTTTATATTTTTTTAGATGAAAAGAAAAATAGAAACATAATACATTGGTATGGAGTTAATTTCCACTAATTATTTCCTTCTGTTAATTTTAAATTGGATAAGTTACCATTTCTGTATACTATTTTAATGAACGCTGTCATGCCTATCCACATAAAAATGAAAAGCTCTTAGTGTGTGAAAAAGTTCAGCGAAGCAAAGTGGTTTCTGCTGCAGTGGATACACATCTGTCTCTAAATATCAAAATTATGACAGTCTAAATGAAGTTGATGTTAATGAAAACTTTGATGTATCTATTGGAGTCTGTGCAATCTATTCTTGATGCTATGATAGTAAAATCCAAACGGCCAACTGAAACTGCATGTGAGAGGGTTCGAGTGTCACTTCCAAGTGCATGAAAGTGGATTTTATTACCATTACCAACCAAAACTTGCAAATATTTTCTCTGTGTTGAGATCACTTTATATTGCAAAGCTGAGCAATAATACTGTTAATAATAATAATAATACATTTTATTTATATAGCACCTTTCCCATGCTCAAGGCACTTCACAGAGTTTAAGAAAGAATGGCAGGGTATACAGTATATATCATTGTACTAAACCAAATAAATAAATAAAGAAGAGTAAGATAGTAATTCAGAGAAAAGCCCACCAGACAACATAATTGATGGTCTAGCACACACACATACAGGTTACATGAGCATCTTGACATAGAGGTAAAATGAAAGAAGGGTAATAAAGTCAAGTAGAGCTATAAGCCTTCCTGAACAGATGAGTTTTGAGTTGTTTTTTAAAAGAATTCATGGAGTCAGCTGACCTGATTAATTTCGGTAGGTCATTCCAGAGTCTGGGCACTAAACAGCTGAAGGCTTTGTCACCGATTGAGTGTAGATTAGTGGTGGGTACAACAAGATTGTCAGAATCAGAGGACCTTAGTGGGTGGACAAGCACATAGTGATGGAGAAGGTCACTGATGTAGTTTGGCGTAAGGTCGTTTAAGGCTTTGTGGGTTATAAGTAGGATTTTATATTCGATTCTGTAAGACACAGGGAGCTAGTGAAGGCAGAGCAGGATGGGTGTGATGTGCTCGCTGCTGCTGGTTCGAGTAAGGACTCTTGCAGCCAAGTTTTGAATAAGATGGAGCTGTGATATAAGATTAGAAGGGGCACCTGCCAGTAGGGAATTACAATAATCGATGCGGGATGTGATAAAAGCATGGATAAGTTTCTCAGCATTAGAAAAGGAGAGGAAGAATCGAACACGGGATATGTTACGGAGGTGAAAATAAGAAAGTTTCTTAATGTGATTTATGTGGGTGGAATAAGTTAATTGTGTTTCTTCTGTACATCAAATCATGAATTATGCTAAAAGGTATTTTATTAATTATGTATATTTAACTCTCTGCCAATTCTTTTTTTTAAATAAAGAAAATTCAATGTGCTAGATGTTTACTTCAGATTTGAAAAACCAGACTGAAACTGTGTCTGTGTGGGTTAGAATTTGAGATTTATTCAAAAGTACTTTTTTCATATTTTAAATTTCTCCTGCAATAACTTTTTGATGAACTGCAAAAACAAACCACTATCAGCCAATATAAAGTAATGTGAATGAAATTATTTACTTATTTAAAACAGCAAGCCTATATTGCTTACTATTGTTTCTTATAATGCAATACAGAATCTTAATACATAATCCGCCTGCCTCCTCACTCACTCACATCCGTCCGAAGCCGAATGCGCAGTCGCCTTCTGCGCAGCTGCCCGAAAAACCTTACGAGACCGACATCCAACCCTAACATTGCGGCAGGCGGCGGATTTACAGCCGCAAAAATTCAAAGAGAAAGGCGACTTCAATTAAAGCTCTAGAGGCCTGAAAGGTGATTTCGACTACAGCTCGAGGCCTAATTACGCATTCTGATTCAATTACGCATTCATTCAATACACCTATATCAGGTTTGTGGTGCTTATACTTATTACTATTCCATATTGTACTGGAACATTCATCATTCAATATTATACTATAGGCCTGGAAAATTCATCAACTAACAGTACAAGCCTGTACAGCAATGTGTAAAGCGGACTACAATCATTACAAAACAACTTCTTCGTTACTTATCATTTGTTCTTCATACACTGCTGACACAAACTCGTGCCTGTTTCATATTACGTTGTCGAAACGGGCTCTTTGTCTAGTAAAACAATAAACTTACAATAGGTACAGTATCTTTTTAAGATCTCTGTTTTAAGGCTAATTAAATTGTGAAGAATACATCAGACTCAGAGCAACACTTATTCATTAAAAAATAATCACGTTTCTAGTAAGAAACTTTTGAAACAAAGAAAACTGAACTTTTTGTATTATGTTATATATCCACACTAATCCAAGCTTAATTTTTTACGTATCATTTTTCTCATACCCAAGGTTGCTACACAAAACATTAATAAGAGAACAACAAAACACAGAACCAACAATAAAGTTTAAATAACAGAATAAACAAAACTGCTCATCTACATACAGTAGATGAAGTGATTCCATAAATACTCACTTTATTCTCCATGTTAGACAATATAGAATTTCAATCAGTTTTAGTTTGGTTATAAAGTTTTTTCTGTCACTTTATTATTTCTTTCCCATAGTTCTGAGGCAATAGGGCTTAGTGAGGTTGAGGTGATATCTTCGTTAACATTGGCATTGGCAGGCAAGTCTGAGGCAGTCCCAAAGTCATTATTCATCAGGACAGCTTTAAGGTCTTGGTAGTTTGTAGCAGGGTCCTTAACCTGAAGGTAATGCTGGCCTTACTTTAAAAGTTACCCATTGTGAGGGGTATAAACGACAGTTCATTGACAAGAGTTTTCAACTTGAACTTTCCAGTGGTATCAAATGAAGGGAAAAGCAAGGAAAGTGAGATATGAAAGCAAATTCCTTCATTTGATCAATATGAATGCTGGCACCTGTCAAATTCACATTAGACTGAGGAAATAGATATTTATTGTTAACAGTGCATATTCATATTTTCCTTTATCAGTTTGACCTTCATTTATAAAATAACTTTTGTCCAAAGTTTCTGGTGACTGATCTGGAAACCAGACAGCAGATCTAGTCATATAAAGGAATAGAAGATCACCCAGACTTACTGAGACTTTTCATGGTAGGTAAAGGCTACGTGGTTAGAGTCATAGTGTGTCACTAAGGGGCACACCATATTACCGTGATGTATTTTGGATTAGGAGTGATTGGCCCCATTACCTGGCTATACTTAGCAGTCTCAATAGACTAGCAGCTTCTAATTGTGGAATCAAGAAATTGTTCACAGGGTGCCTGGGAAATTGGGAAGTGAAAGTGTAAGTCCTGTCTCCTTTTCCCTTCACTCTGTACACTTCATTTGCATTTCCGTTGCAAATTCTCACTTTTTGATAAAGGGTATGAGACAGAGTATAGGAGTTAGTTGGAGAACTTTGTTTCTTGGTGTAAAGAGAATTGTCTGCGTCTTAACATCAGCAAAACCAAGGAACTGGTTATTGAGTTTCGCTGCACCAAAGAGCATTGAGGTCGTCAACTCCTACAAGTACTTGGCAGTCCATATCAATGACAGGTTGGAATGGTCTCATAACACAGAGGAACTATAAACGAAAGCACTGAGAAGGCTCTTTTTCATTAGGACACTGCACTCCTTCAATGTGGGAAGTGACATCCTTCACAACTTCTATAACTCTCTGATGTGGTGTTCTGGTAACATGTCAATTTATTTATAGAGTATATTTAAAACAACATCAGTAATGATGTAGCCAAAGTGCTTTACAATATAACATATAATAAACAAAATAAAATAAATACAATAAAATACAATAAAACATAATACAACCAGCAGTAAATTGAAGCAAACAAATGACTAAGAGGATGGATAACATCTGCACTGAAGGTTATGGAAAGCTAGAGAATAGAAATACATCTTCAATCTAGTTTTAAACAGTTCAATTGAATGTGACTCCTTAATGTAATTAGGTAAAAAAATTCACAGACGAGGTGCAGCAGCTTCAAAAGCCCTGTCCCCCTTAGTTTTGCACTGACCGGTAGATCACTTAAAAAGGGGGCCCACCATATCAACAAGCTAAGTAAAAGGGCAAGCTCTGTTATAGGATGTACTTTGGAGCCCCTGGAGGTCGCAGCAAAGGACAGAATTAAAATAAAACTAAGTGCCATTATGAACAATACTGCACATCCTCTCTCTGATGCATTAATGCTGAGTACTTTCAGCCAATGATTTAACCATCAGAAGTGTGTCAGAAAATAGTACTGGGGCTCCTTTAAACCAACAGCAATGTGTCTGTATAATGACTCACTGCGACTGTGACAGCCAGGTCAGAACAGGAATAATGAGTTAAACTGAGCGATGTCTCGAGCATGGTAGGCAAATGTTAGAGTAATAGTTTGCAACACTTGCTGTGATAGACTTGTGAGGGCTGCATGGGTATAATTGTTTTGCATTTGAACTTTACCCTCCTGTTATTTTTTGCATAGTAAATGAAAGTCATTAATTACTAAAATATTTGTATTTTTATATTAATTTTCTGATTCTGTCATATGTATAATGTAACAAGAAATTAGCAATTACTCTAACCATTCCTGGAAAGCAAGGTCATTAGACTGGCCACTGAATACATTTATAAGCAAATGATTACTTCGATCATATACAGTACAGAATACCCAAGTACAATATTCTAGTTATGACAATAATCATGTAAACACACTTTATTTCAAAAAGAATACTCAAGTTATGACTTATTCAAGTCATCTGAAACCAGACTAGAATAGAATAGAATAAAATGCCTTTTATTGTCACTATACACATGTACAATGAGATTAAAAGCAGCTCCTTCAGTGCAGACATATATGTAGAACACAACAAGTAAATAAACAAATAAACAAATGGTGCAAAAAGTTACAAAAAGTTGCAAAGAAGTTGCAAAAAAGTTCTGTGACACTATATACATATGGAAAGAATAAATAACTATTGCACTATTGGGTTATTGCACATAATTTAAATATTGCACAATAATGATGATCATGTGCAGTGAGTAGTGGATGTTGGACCCTGAGAGTAATGATATTGTACAGTATACAGATATTGCACAGTTATTATCAATACCATTTAGATATTGGATATTGCACAGTTGATGGATAGAAGGAAGTTCAGGGGTTGGGGAGTTAGACTGTGTAGTCAGTGCGTGTGTGAGTTTAGAATGGTTATGGCTTTTGGGAAAAAAAACTGTTCTTGAGTCTATTTGTCCTTGTTGTGATGCACCTTTAGTGCCTCCCTGAAGGCAACAGGTCAAACAGATCAGAGCCAGGGTGGGAGCTGTCCTTGGTGATGTTTTTTGCTCTGCTGAGGCAGCGGGAGATGTAAATGTCCATCAGGGAGGGGAGAGGGCAGCCGATGATCTTCTGTGCTGCCTTTACTACTCTCTGAAGCCTCTCCTTGTCTGCCATGGTGCAGCTGCCATACCATACTGCGATACAGTACGTCAGCAGGCTCTCAATGGATGAGCGGTAGAAGGTCAGTAGCAGGTTGGAGTCCAGGTTGTGCTTTCTGAGGACCCTCAGGAAGTGTAACCGCTGTTGAGCCTTCCTGATGACTGCTGTGATGTTGTCTGTCCAGGAGATGTCAGTGGAGATAAGGACGCCGAGAAACCAGAAGGTATGGACCCTCTCCACACACTCGCCTTTGAAAGAAAGGGGGGCTAAGTCGGTGCTGTGCCTCCTGAAGTCGACAATGATCTTCTTGGTTTTCCAGGTGTTCAAAGCCACATTGTTCTTTGAACATCAGGCTGCCAACTTCAGGACCTCCTCTCTGTAAGCTGCCTCGTCTCCCTTTGGGATGAGTCTGACCACTGTGGTATCATCAGCAAACTTGATGATGAGGTTGTTGTTGTGGGCCGGACTGCAGTCATGGGTGTAGAGACAGTACAGAAGGGGGCTCATCACACAGCCTTGTGGGGTACCGGTGTTTAGTGTGTGAATGGAGGAGAGGTGGGGGCCGAGTCTCACAGTCTGGAGCCGGTTGGTAAGAAAGTCTTTTTTCCAGACACATGTGAGATGGGGGAGGCCAAGAGTGACCAGTTTGGTGATGAGAATGTCAGGAATGATTGTATTAAAAGCTGAGCTGTAATCTACAAAGAGCATCCAGACGTAGCTCTGCTGCTGCTCTAGATGGCTCAGCACAGAGTGGAGAGCTACAGCGATGGCGTCTTCTGTGAATCTGTTTGCGCGATATGAGAATTGGTAGGGATCGAAATCTTGGGGGAGATGGTCCTTGATGTGCTGGAGAACCAGTCTCTCGAAGCACTTCATGATTACCGGAGTGAGGGCCACAGGGAGATAATCATTTAGGCTGGTGATGGGAGGCTTCTTCAGAACTGGAATGATTGTGGCTGATTTTAGGCAGGACGGAATGACTGCCTGGGCTAGGGAGAGGTTGAAGATTTTGGTGAAGATAAAGATGAGCTGGTGGGCACACACTCTGAGCACCCTACCATGCACTCCATCTGGGCCGGCAGCCTTCTTGGGGTTCACTGCCAGGAGCACCCGTCTGACATCGTGCCCCTTTACAGTGAGTGGAGTAGTGCAGGAACCCGGTGAGGGAGGGAGCAGGGCTGAGCAGGTGAGTGCTGCTGTTGTGCTTGTGAGCAGCTTAGCTCCTCTGCTAGCTGCGCACTCAGATCTCCTGTTGTTGCATAACAGCCTCTGTAGTTTGTGATGTTTTGTATTCCCTGCCACACCTCTCATATATTGTGGCTGGGCATGTGGAACTCTATGCTCCTCTTATGGTCCATCTTGGCTTTTTTAATTCCACTTTTCAGAGCGGCTTGGGCAGCCCTATACAGACCTGTGTCACGTGACCTGAAGGCAGCGTCGCGGGCTCTGAGGAGTGTACGGACCTGGCTGGTCATCCAGGGTTTCTGGTTTGGGAAAACCCAAATGTTTTTGTCCACAGTCACATTTCTGATGCAGAACTAAAATACATTGTCGATACTTCTAATATCCTGAAACTGAGATGCATGTTAAAACCTTACTCCTGTTATCATAGCTGAATGCAGTGTTATCAAATACAGGTTGATATACAGTACATGCTTTTAGTAACAGGCTGCTTAAATCAAATCAGATACATTAATTTGGACACTGATCTAATGTGAACATCAAAATAGTTCACAGCATGTTTTAGGAGAGATACACAATGTATACAGTAAGACTCCAACTTAATTAAGTTAAGGATATACATGCATGCACAGTTAAACTTGTATGGTTTCTCTGTTAGGATCATTTACTGATGGACTCTCAACATATGCAGAAGTTATCCTTCAAGTTTCCTGTTCCAATCATTACATATTTTCCATCTGTTTTCAGTTGTACACTTCAATTCTTGATCAGAGGGTGTGATGATGTCACTATAGCATGAATGTATTTACCATAAAATTTAGCTAAGGATTCCTGCTTTTGCTGATAAATAAGATGAGGACAAGAGAAGAGAAACGAAAGGTTAGCGAGATGGAGAGAAAGGCAGGAGCCAGAATGAGCCAGCGCTGAGAGAGAGAGAGAGATGTAGGTTGACGGGAATGGTGCCCCAGGAAGTAGTGTGTGGTCAGCACTCAAGAGGGGGCGCAAGGATCACTCCTGTTGAGCAACCAGGGAGCAGGAGTGATCTTTAAGCTTAGGAATATCCTCTTACCGAGTTGAGCCAGTGATTGACAGCGGTGGGAGGATGAAGAAGTTCGCCAGGTGAAGCCTGGAAAGTCAGCAGGTGGAGCAGAAGCAGGGTCCGGTGACTCCCCGTGGAATGCCGTGAATTGGGAGGCAGGGATGCGGGCCAGGATTGGAGGATTTCTGCACCTGTTGGTGGACATCTGTCCATGCTGTGAGGTCCAAGTAGGATAAGCTGGAGAGGTGTCAGTTTTTAAAGGGAAGCACCGGGGACTGAGACTCCTGCCTGAATTTTAATGGATTTATTTATTTGATCATATTAACCTCCACTAACACGTGGATGGTTTTATGGATTATTTAACTTTTTTGAGCACTGAACTTTTTGAACACTTGTTTTTGATTTGTTTTAATAAAAGCATTTGAGCACTTTTCACCATCCCCTTGCTTGGTGTGTTTTGTCCTTATCTGCCACGCTCATCTCTGCTACGGTATTGATGGTGTCAGGTTTAAGATTCTCCCATTATAGGAGTGGGAGCAAGGAGCCGACCCGCACCATCACAGTTAGGTGGTCTATTCACCTCCTAAGAAGCACAAAACACTCCCTTTCTTAAACTCCAGTCTCTCTCATTGTTTCAATCCAAACTTTCTCTCCCTAAATTTCTCCTAATTATTGATTCAACTGCCACAATTAAAAGTGACCATTCTTTGAGTAAAAAGGCAATAGACTGCAGTTCTTCAGAGAGTCACCTAAATTTCTAGCATAGAATGATCGTGGTTAATTAAAATGTTTTTCATACCTTTGATACATATTTTCTGGGCTTTAGTAATGATTTATTCTTGTTTGGCTTATCAATGACCATTTGGTTTGATTATTTCCTTTATATTTTTGCTTTTGAAGAAGCTAATTTTATGTGCAGTGATACCTTATTTTGGAAACTGCCACAACGGCATTTTGTTTTGCTGTGTTCGACACCAATTTGGGTAACCATTGCCTTGATGAGTCGACTGTTTGTTAGTGGGCTGTCTTCAGAGGTCGCGCAGCATAACATCACAAACGGAATGCTTTATAATCCAGCGCTGAGGACATGGCAACATTCAGGACTACAGACAGCTCCTTAAAAACTTTTAAAAGTGAAATTGCTTTTGGTTTACAGTCTTCAAATCTTTTCTTCCAACCTTTTTATCTAATACTTTGTTTTTCTTATTGGCCTGTATTTGCCAGGTGCTCTGCTTCTTTCAGTTTTGACTACAGCACATTTTTCATTCTGGTTCTTGTTTTGTTCACTTCCCGATCCTTTTCACTATTTTTCTTTCTTCCCTTTCCCTTAAAGGCATAACACTGAACATGTGATCTTTCAGTACCCCTTAAAGAGCCAAGTGTACCAGACTGGCACCAATTAAATTGCATACACTCTAAAGAAGACAGCACAGACCTGTTAGTTACAATGTGGATCAATGTGTTTTTAGCCTTTTTAATGTTTTTTTAGCTTTGTGGCACCTGTGTCTTCACTAAGGAGATAACTTCATCCTTTTCCTCACAAGGTGGAACTCATCACTGCTACTTAGCAGTCAGAATGAGTTGTAGCCTTTGGCTAGCACAAATGACTCCTTTCTTACTCTATAAAAAGGATCAGTCATCAGAGGCACTTGCTCTGTTGCCTGCACTCTACCTACCACTTTGAAACACGGCATATTTACTTTCAAGTCTCAGTTCTCTTTTCTGCACTGGTGCTCATACCTGTTGCACTTCTGGTCCACTATATAATGAAAGACTACATATAACTGAAACTCTCATACACAATTGCATTATATTATGCCATTTTTGTGGTGCCTTTGCTGTTGGCAATCAGCAAAGCAACCTCCTCACATCATCAATGGTTTTCTAACTTAAAAATATACAGAAAAAAAAGAATATAATTTAAAATAAACTTTACTGGCATTTTGAAATTGAGATTCTTTAAACAAGAGATTTTCAGTCCTGTTGTAAGCAGCTATTCTTTCATTAATATGATATGTAAGACAGTGCCTAAGGGTGTATAGCATTACAAATTAGGACAGTCAGCAGATAAAAGTTAATCATGGCTTCGTTTTTTAGAGGAAAGCTCAGACAGAAAGACCCTACAAACAGACAAAACAAAGGGGGATGCATGTAATATAAATAAATGAACACTGAGCTGAAAGCTTGCACACTGCAAGATGAGTTGACAAATCCCCATTCCCAGTAATATGTCAAGTTTCCCTTTTCATGTACTCTTTTTTTATCCTTTTTCCCAAAAGATCTGGTTATTCCTTCCTCTCTCATCTTCCCGTGGGTTTATAGGCTTGTCTATCTGAGTTTTTTTTTACATACAGTAAGAATTCCTGTGCTCAATGTGTATTCAAATAGATAGACAGATATTTAGTTGTCCTAAACGAAAATTTTTAAAAAAGTCTCAGTCACAACTAAACCTTCTCAGCTGCAGTTTCTAAGCACCTTTATGAAACAGTTAAAAAATATTTAAGAAAATACAATGAAGGGAAAAATAAAGGGAAAGAATAAAATCCTTTACCCACTCTGGGGCTATCTGAACTATCTCTTGTCACAAATTATACAGAAAAGGAAGCTTGCTTACATGACCAGAACACGACACAAACAGGTCTCTTCACTCACCAGCCACCTTCTTTCCTCTCATTCGTTTACAATCCTGACTTCTCTTCCTCTCAAAAGTGGAGCCCTCATTTTGAAACCCCAGACTTGTAAACCTGTCAGCAGATGGCACTTATTAAACCTCAAATCAAAGATACTTCTGGGGTCAGGGCAGTCTAAGGAAAGCTGTAGAACTCTTTCCAATGACCCAAGGTATTCATGGTGTGGTCAAGTGAAGGAAGTGCAAGTTGCCACTGGAAACTGTTTGGGCACCAACCCGGTGATCCCCATTTAATTCAAATGAAATATTTGGATTAAAACAAACAAAAATTAGGGCCACTATGTGTGTCAACAGAAAGGCGTCAAAAGAAGATTGTCATCAGTCTATGTAACTACAAAATTATCAGGAAGGAACTCCATCCTGTCTTGGGTTTTGTGTAAGACTGAACACCTCCTGTCAGCAGCAGGATTTGTAGCTCAGGCACCAGAAGAGGCTGAGTCAGTTGCACTCTGCAGTTGGAACAAGAGAGCAGAATATTAGTTTTAACGCCCCTTTCAACCTGAAGCGGTTTTACATACCTCTGATGAACCTAGAGTGGTCCACAGACGTGCATGCGTGACATCGGATAACTGAGTGCTAATTCACCCTTGATAGCCTGTTGGCTGCCCTACCATCTCTATAATATGTAAGAGGAGCTCTAGCTTTATTAAGCAGGAACTTCTTGGCTCCTCATATTGGTCTGGGGGACCCTTCTTTTTTCAGTCTCCCATGGCATCTCTGCTACCTCTATTTCCACAGAGTAGTAACTATCAGCAGCATCTAATAAGTGCAGCAAGGGTGATCTTTGCTTTCACGCTGCCAGAATGAGTTTTTCTTCCTTCTCTAGTGCGTAGGTGGACCATGTTACCCATTTTGCCTTGACACCCCTTGCTAAGTAATTCTTAAATACAGAGTTAAGAGTTAGAATACTGATAGAGTATATGTGGTAACATGTGGCACATTTGTTTATTATGGATACTAAAACAATTGAAAAGAATAAAATAGACTGTATAGCAACTTCACTTCCTCCTAATTATAGTAAACACAATATGAACATTGTCAAGTGTAGCATATCTGAAAAATGCTAAATTCAGTCAAATAACACATTATGATGTTATTACAGATGCTTAGGCACTAAGGAAGGCAGACAAAACTGCTTTTCTGTCGAACTAAAGGTATGCAATTTGCATTCTCTTGAAAAATGAAAGATAATTTCCTAGTTCTCTTTTTACGGGATGCATTTACTCTGGAAGTTTCAGACATTTAAATCAAGTAAAATTGTGACTTTTTGTAAGAGTGTAGGTTACAATCACACTATACCAACCTCCATTTGGTTAAACTCATTTTCTTCTGCCACTTTTCCCTTGCTACGCAGGTTTCAATTGCTACTAACCCATACAAGTGCTTTTCAGAATACTGAATTGCAGAACTGATTCATTCCTAAAATACAGAGTTAACATATAAGATTTAATATCAATACTAGCATGTATCTATTCCCTTAGACACCATAAGGGAATAAGCAACACATTTTAGAGTTGTCTATACTCAGAGTTTCATTAAAAATAATAGAAGACATGGTTTAATGGTTAAAAGGATACACTGACAAGATAATAGCAAGCTGAAGTAGTGAAAGATAGATTAAAAAACTATCATCTATATTTTTGAATCCAGGTGGCATGGTGACACAATGCTTAGCACTGCTGTCTTACACCTCTGGAATCCTGGTGACAAATCTCACTCTCTCTACAAGATAGTCTGGTTTGCCCCCACATCCCAAAGACGTGTATATTAGGTCAATTGGAGGCCATACGACAACTCATTGAAGTGAGTGTGGGTGGTGTGAGTGACAATGGGGACTGAGGCTCTGTTCAGTCTTGGCTCCCACCTTTCACCTAATGTTGCCTGGATAGGCTCTGGCTCCCCGTGACCTTGAAATGGTAAAGATAGGCAGAATATGGATAGATGGATAGATATTTGTTTCCACCAGACTTGATCTACAACCAGAAAACAGAGCATATATATAGAATTAGAGAACCAAACATTTTTAAATCCTTATGTATGAGATAAAATTTAAAACAAATGAATATGGGAGTAAATTGTAAAAGGTTTATTTAGTTCCGCTTATCTATTTGCTGTTCCCTGAGCTAAAACTTGTCAAGGATTGCTGTGGATTCTACACTTTGGCCATCCTTTATTAGGCTGAGTGCTGCTTTTCAGCTTCGCCTCTGTTACCAAGAAATGTATTTACTCAGACAGTAATGCAATAACATGGTCATGCATATTTAAGCAGGTCAAACACAAGAGCTTGTCATTGTGTATAATTTGATAAATCGCCTATATTTTGCTTCATTTTGCTTTCTATGACTTACACATTTTTTGTTTTTGACTTTGTTTGCATTATGACTCTGCTTTGTGGCTTTACACTTCTTTATCTCCAATCAGAGTATCTGATCTTCTGACTGATTCACAACAAAATCTATTATCCCTTAATTTCATTTTTTTGTTGTATTTCAAAATTTGTGCCCCTATTCCACATGCAAAAAAATATTATAATATTAAATCTACTAACACAAGTTATGCATAGTGTAGTTGCTTTCTGAGACTTTTTGGCTGGATACAATTTATGGACATCAGAGTTTGTTTTTACCACACTTCAGATAAATGAGCAGCTAGCAGTTGTATACACTGGTACCAAAACGTACCTTCAATAATATTCCACTATAAACATGTAAAATAGTGTAAACTGTATTTTCTGCTCCAAAAATGTTGGATTAACAGGAAAAAAATATTTCAACTAAGCAGTTCTAGTGTATTGTACCATGTTAGCCATTATGAAAGTAGTGAGAAGTCAAGCAAAATGACACCTTTTATTGCCTAACTAAAAAGATTACAATATGTAAGCTTTCGAGGCAACTTAGGCCCCTTCTTCAGGCAGGATGTAAACATTCATGATATAGCGCCACCCTGTTTAGGCACGGACTCTGGATACAACCGTGCCACTTGCTTAGATAGGTGCGATGGAATTGCTATAATAGGCAAGGAGCATCAAATCATCAGCTGAACACAGGAGTAATCCTCAGGCCCATGTTTTTTCCAATGAAAGTACAGCACTTTAGAGCCATGACATCTAGAATGTAAAATACACTGGATCTCATATTCTTGCTCTCTATCAACCACCACTTGGGGGGTAAGAGATTAACAAGATAAAGTGAGGAATATACCAATTTCCATCACGATGCATAAAAAGCATCTTAAAACGACTTGATAAAGCTTTCTTGTAGAAGACTGCACACACTTTCCTTAATGTAAGAGTATGAATCAATATATCTTGGTGAAAAGGTACTCTTATGCAGATGCCTCACATAGTGAATCACAGTTTGCGCTACCACCATAAAGTCTGGGAAAACGTTTTTTGAGATCAGTGAATCATTTTGCAGAGGTTCCTGCTCACAACACGTTTTCTCAAATAATTACAACGTAAAGTATTTCTAGAAGAATTTTTACAATGGCAGATATTGGATGAATTTTCTGCAAGTACGCTGTGAATCACAAACAGTGCATCTAAGGAACTTTTCAAGGTTAATTGTTGACCAGAGGGTAAATTTTTAGGAAGTACAATATTAACAGCTTTAGAAAATTAGTCAACAATTAACAAAATTGTGGTAAAATATTAAATAATAAAGATGCTGGGAGGTCTATAATAAAAACAATTGTGATTTCTTGCAAAGCTTTGTTTGTGGATTGGAAATTGGATATAATGAACTAAACAAGTAAAAAAAAACAACAACAAAAAAGGAAAAAAGCCAGAAATCATAACTGCCTTAGATAGTTACCCTTATCTAACACTGAACAAATATTTTTGTTCTTTCAGAAAGGAGCCCAGAACTAGGCTATCGGAAGTGGTGCCCCCCATATTTTATTGGAGGAGCAAGATAAAACACACAGTCATGTGATCTCCATTTTCATTAAAGCAAATTGTGCATTCAGTACACTATAAAGACCTCCACATAAATTTAACACAATAGTAGATTGTTTTACAATCATATGAAATTTCCAACTATCTTAGATTTTCTGATCCATAAAACTATTAACTATTTCACAGTTAAATGTCAGTTAAAAGCAATGCAATTAATGCACTTTAAATCATATTGCAAAATAGGAATTCCAAGCATTTGTCAATTTTTGTCTAACTATAGGTGCAATCAGTCAGAGTCAGAGCCATTCCTGGCAACATCAGCTGCGAGGCAGGAATTAACCATGGATGAGGCTCCAATTATAGTTGTGTATGTGACTATTTTTTTTAGTTCGTTGCCTGTTTGAATCCACAGTCACTCTAATCATTCCCATCTTTTCCCATGGATACCTCTGGCTGTTGCTGCCCATTCTTGCATATACCCTGGCTGCTCCTATAGATATATCCTTCATATAGACTAGGCACTGTTGTTCAATGAGGCAATATGCTGAATTCATTGAATCCTCCATATTTTACAGCCGTGTCAACCAATTAGTTTGCAAGCTACACAAAGCCTTTACCAGATATAAAACCACAGGGAGGAGAGTTTTAATATAGAAGGTATTGTTTCTTGCTAAATGCTAACATAAGGCTTTTGCTTCACTCTGAATCACAAATTTGACTGACTTGAGAGTTAAAGAAACACCTGCTTTACATCCATTGTACTTTAAAATGCTGACACATTTGCCAATAATTCAGCTCCTTTCCATCTGAAACTAAAGCCAGTGAAAACCTGGTCCAAATGTCTGACTTTCCTCCTTTTGTTTACTGTGTCCAAAAAAAAAAAAACTGTGCCCCTTTGTCATGAGGCATGTTAGGGGTCCAAGGCAGTGTGCTGGTTTGAACTGAAAACAGTAGGCTCTATGAGGGTGGACATGGCTGAGGAGCTGGACTGCAGTGGTGTGTTCATTGTGGAGATGCAATGATTGTTTAATTGGTTAGCTGTTCCACTTTGGTACCCTGTGGATAGTAATTAGGAGGTATTGCACCCACATGAGTATAAAGAGAGCTTGCATAGAATAGAAAAGAGAGAAATGAAATGAAGAGACCAATCACAGGCTGAGAAAGGTAAAGCAGGAGGAGGATGAGATTAACATTAGCTCCCAGAGAGTAGGATGGAGGGCTGAGTGAGAGCTTAAGAGAGAGATGGAAGCACTCTGGTCACCTGAACAGCTGAAAGGTGAGCCTGCAAGATAGAGAAAGGCCACAGGAACTGATGGAAGACATTCCAATGCAGCAACACCCAAGGATGGACATGATGCCCTGGGAAATATGGGTACCAGTAGATGGATTGTGGGCATGCAGAAGACTATGTCTGAGGGAATGTCCAGGGTCCTGATGAAGATCAGGATACAGAAATAAATGGCACAACATAGTTTACCTCTCCCTTATGGATTTTAACTTATTTATTGAAATATTTATGCTTTATTTTATCCCTTATGAGGGACACTGTTTTATGGATTATTTAATTATTTCAAAAACTGCACTGCACTTTGTTTTGGATTGGTAGCATTTTATGAAAGTAAAATGCAAATAGCATGTTATACCTTCCATTGTAGTGTGATATTTGTCTTCATTGCCTAGCTTATCCTTAACCGTGACTATCAACAACCTGGGTTCAAGGGAGTGATGCCAGCGATGAACACCTGGGCCTTCACACCCTTGAAAATCTGTCAACTCTTTTTTCTCAATATGTTTTCATAACCTAGCACTCAGAAATGACATCATAAAAATAACAGCATTACAACATGATATTTAATGCATAAACAATGTCTATGCCATAATGCTTTATGTTTATATTCAATGCAGCAAGATACTATTCTACATTCGTTCTGGGATTAAATTCCCGACCACTCATGTTTGTCAAGAAGACAGCAAAAAGGTCCTGCACACATAACGTTTATGTTATCCCATGAGAGTGCAGTTTTGATGAACACTTCTAGCTCTAGGTCCTTGCAGGACCTGCCCACACCTGTTTACATCCATAAAATCATACTGGGCCAGCTGAGAATCACCAATTAAACCTAACAGAAACATCTTCATAATGTGTAAGGAACACTGAAGTAACAGAACAAAACAAATATATTAATTAAAAAAAAACCTCACAAGGAGATTGGCAGAAAATACAACCTCCATACATACTATGACTTGATGCAACATTTAAATCCAGTCTCCTGGAAGGGTGGTTAAGCTGGGGCTTTAAAGTGTGCTACAAAGTAAAATATTTTCTGAGTGAAGGTTGTACAGTACAAATAAATAAAACAACTGTTGGTAATTTATTCCTTAAAAAAAGCAAATTTCAAAAAGATATGCATTCGATGTAAAGAGTGTTAAGAGTATTGTTTTCTTTACAGTGTAAAAATTAAATGAGTAATATATGACATTTAGAAAAATATTTTTCTGATCAAAGGAGTTTTCTTAAGGTTAGTTAAGCTTTAAAATTCTTAAATGAAAAACAGTATGAAGAAGTTCACTGCAATACAGTTATGGGAATTCTTAAAAAGGTTGCAGGAAAAATAATCCAACTTTTCCTTTTGTCAAATTATTAGCAGTAATTTGTAAGAATAAATTATCCAGGACTGCTGACTTAGCTACTTTATTTGCGTGAGTGATCTGTAGGTAAATTAAATGTCAGGCGGCTAGATGATGTTCATCCCTATGCATCTTGAACTAACTTAATTAAATAGATTTGACCTAAAAGCCACCTTTTTACAATAAAGCTGCTTTTTATAAAATTACAATAATTTATAATATAATATTACATAATATAATATAATATCTGTGGTGGGCTGGAGCCCTGCCCAGGATTGGTTCCTGCCTTCCGCCTTGTGTTGTCTGGGATTGGATCCAGCAGACCCCCGTGACCCTGTATTCGGATTCAGCGGGTTGGAAAATGGATGGATGGATAATATAATATATAATTTATAAAATTATAGAGAACATTCAACCCAGCCACAGGGGATGCACAAACCAGTGTATTTCTTTGTGCCGGTCCCAAGCCCGGATAAATGGGGAGGGTTACGTCAGTAAGGGCATCTGGTGTAAAATTTTGCCAAATCAATATGCGGACAAGATGATCCGCTGTGGCAACCCCTAACAGGAGCAGCCGAAAGAAGAAAAAGATAGAGAATTGCTCATGGATAAATAGAAATTTCCATTATTGACACCCACTGTAAGTTGTGTTGCAATCAGTAGTAGACATTTAGAAGAGCGCTCTATTTGATACCTATACATGTAACTATTACTCTCATAGTGACTTAAAATTACCAACCATTACACAAAGACCACTGTCAACATAAAGTATATAAACTCTCCTTGCAAGAGTAATTCAAATTTGAAAGACAATTTAAGACCATGTAATTTATTCCTAATTTCTTTTTATAGCTTGCACAGAACGCTAATGCAATATAAAAAACTTTTCAAAGCTAAACTTAATACAATAAAACATAAATTAATTAAGTTACACTTTCAGCTCTCTGTCTCTTTTAATCTCTTGTTCTTCTCTTTAAAAGCAGAGTTTTGTTTTGTTTTAAAGCCGTATCTTTTAAAAAATAAAATGTAATTAATATAATTTTTAAACAAGAAAAGAATAGTTGTATGTCTCGTTCTGTTTTCAGCATGTTGAACTTTTGCTTTCATTGCCAGCAACAAAAATTTCATTATGTGAATGATGGTGCATTGTAGACAAAATTATCATGGTACTCTTAAAACAATGTACACTGAAAACAAGGCAGTGATTGCTTTTGCAAAAAAGTTGCAAAAGTTTTCTGGTGACTTAAATTTTGCCAGTGGTCTTGCACAGAGTTACTGCCAAAACAATCTGAGCAGGACGGGACTTCATACTTTTGGTCAGTAGAAGTAGCCGTTGCTAACTAGTGTAAAAGACCAGGCCCCAGGCACAGACAGACAGACATTGTATGTCTTAAACACACACGTTTTATTTTCTTCACCTGTGGGCGCACGTATTCCCCATGACCCACAGGCAATACACAGTCCCAAACAAGCACAATTCACCACAGCAACAATCCTTCTGGCAGCACCACCACTCCTCCTCAGGCTTAGTCCTCCTCCTCCTCCCGACTCTGGCTCTCTCGAGTGGTGGTGGCTGGCCTTTTTTATACCCCACCCAGAAGTATTCCAGGTGCTTGATCACCTGGGCCTAATTGCATTTCCGGGTGGGGCTGAGGAATTGACCAGCCGGGCTGCAAAGTCCATGCAGCTCCCCCTGGCGGCCATCCGAGCCCCCAACCAGGCTGTGGAGGACTCCATCTCCCATGGAGCCATGCGCCCGGTTGGGGAATCATCGTCTGCCAGGGAGGCTGCCACCAAGCGTCCCGGGGGAGGTATTGAGCTGTCCATGGTAGCTCCCCCGGAACAGATGCAGTAGGGGCGTCCCTGCCGGGCATGGGACCCGGCTGTCCTTCACACTAGTTACCAGACATTTGCAAGGCACATCTCTTTCGCCACCTTCAAGTGGGAACGCGGATATTTTACTCAATGGCTCAAGACTCAGAACCCTGCAAAAGTATTGTATTCTTCATGAAGATAGTAGTTGTTTGTTATCAGTGTTGCATCCAGTGATAGATTATCATACACTTCATGCTGCCAAGCACGACTTTGGAAATGGTAAAGCAAGATGGGGGAAGATTAGAAATGTAACACATTGTTTAAAGTGGTGCAGGATGTGCCTATCTCTGCAGCAAACCAAGAAACAAATTCTGAAAATTTAAAGACTTCTAGACTTCTACAATAATGCATACTGGGTATAGGTTTCAATTTTGGATTGCTGTGACAGTGCAGGTCAACTCCACGCTACCAGTTGTATCCCAGGAGCCTCCTGAACCAACTATCGCCGATAATGTACCCGAGGGATGAGCCAGCGGATGAAGGCACAACACACATAGCAAGGGGTAGGAGCATAAAGTGTATCAGTGCTTTTATTATAAATAATTCGAAAAAACAGTGTCCAAAACAGTGCAGTGTTCAAAATGTTCAATAAATAAATTATCCAATAAAACAGTAAAAATCCATGAGTTTAGAAGCAACATTTAAAATGAGAATAAAAACCAACAGTCATTGGGTCAATGTTCCTTCCCCTCCTAGATGAGTCCAGCACAATACCCTCTTCGTCTCCCCAACTCACCCATTGCTCCCTAGACAGGATGCCACCTCGAAACACACCCACTCCATTACAACTATTCAGTGTGGACGATCCACCTCTAGAGCATCAATCCTTTGCTCCTTCATGGGGCGAATGACTGCACTGCCTTTCCACATAATGGCCGGCTGGCTGGTCCTATCTCTCCACCCTAATCTTGTTCTCACAGCTCTATGCTTCTAGTCGGTGTTTCTTCTCTTCCCTTCTGTACTGTGCAGGTTTCCCTTATACCAATGTGAAAAGACCGTGCCCTTCCGAGGAATTAATGAGGCACCTGCCTGACGTGCTCACTTGCATGTGTCTTTGTGATCAGGCAGACACACCCAGCTGTCCTTGGTGAGAAGTGCACTTGTGTCCAATTAGAGCCTGCACTCTTGCAGGGTACAATTACTTATTTAATATGAGCACAGTGCCATGGGCCACTTATCACAATTGCATGTTTTAAGTCAGCATGCAGGTTAGACTGACTTGCAGCTCTTAATTAGTCATGATTTTATTGATTTATGGTGTGTGTGTGTGTTATACTGATGTGCAAAGAATGAATGAATTACCTCCTTTGTACTTGTCCCGGTCCCTGAACAAACATACTAGTACAATGACATTAAAGAACAAATTTTTTCAAGGCATGCGCAGAGCGTGCTACGTTTCATATTGCATTCCGAGACAGTCCAGAGCTATCATCTTAACTTCACTTAAAGGATGTTGTCTTTAGCAAATAGCCCATCAGTAAACTGTTTCAGCAAAACATTCATGACGACAACTATCCAGTAAATGATTTGGTAGATGAAACCAAGCCCCTTTCATTGATCAGTTCACTCTGACTGAGTGACTACGACCGTCTCACTACACTGACTAATTGAATGAACTAGTATGCCCCTATTGATCTGGTGAACCACTGCAAGTTTGTTCACAATCTACAAACAAAAGACTTGCAGTACTGTACATTATACATCGTTGAAAGAATCAGTTCATGTACTGAATGGAGGTACAAACTGCAGACAAGATAACTCACAGTGCATCCAGTTCAGAGGTGATATACAGTATGTATGGGAGATTGTATTAGAAAGTACAGGCTATAAAAGAAATAAACATTACACCATCCAAAATGTAATGTGCTATATTTACTTTCAAAGTGTATCGTCCACACTCAAAATGTGCTGTGAGCATTTGCGAAATGTGTTGTTTATGCTCAAAATATAACCTACACTTACATGAGGTGTTGTGCTCGCTCACAGACTTTTGACAGTAGTTAACAATGGCAAAAAACGTGACTAGAAATGTGCGGTGTGCACATACAAAACAATACCACTCATGCTCAAAATGTGTTAAGTTCCCCTGCGAAACACTACTTGTGCTCAAAACATAATGTTCACCTAAAAATGTGTGGTGCTCACATACTGACCTTTGGCATTAATCTAACTCCATAGTTTTACCACTCCAACCAGGAAGACAACTTATGATATGAGGCATTGCAATCTGCAACACACAAAAGCTCATTTGGTTGACCTTTTACTCAGTGACGTCCAGGTGAAGCAATGCCTCATGAATTAACCTTTAAAACAGCCTGGACTCAAACTTAAGTCACATCAAAATATTGGCTACACTTGGCTAGTTTTCTGTGCATTCCGTAATTCTTCCAGTATATCAGAGACAACAGAGATGGCTACTCACAAATGATGCAGGCAGGTGGGTCATGTGCCAGTGTTGACAGACACTATAGACTAAGCTGCTTCACTGTGTCCTGAATACAGGTAGAATTTCAGCAGATCAGGAGGACACATGACCATTCAGGATATGGACTCTTCTGAATGAACACACCAGAACAGGGCAACAAATCAGACTCGTCCATCATAAAAAATATTTCAGGTCTAGTAGCTATACTGCTTTTTAAAACTGCTGTCAGACACATTGACAGAACACTGAGGGCCAGGCTCCATGCTGCTGCCCATAAAAAGGTGACCTTTCCAGTGGCCCTTAGCTCACATTTAACATGACCTGAGCCTGAAGCAACACAGCTGCTATGGTCAGAGCTGTTCTAAGGATTGCATGCTAGTTACGACTTGACTTGACTTGCCTTCTCTCCTGAACTTAACTATAAAAAAACACCTGTGGGACTCCCTAGATCTCAGCATCTGGAGACACAACCCTCTGCCTGACAATAGCCAGCAACCGTGTCAGCCCCTTTTGCAGGAACTGGGTAACAACCCATGACAGCAGATTTAGAGGCTCATTGGTGCCAAAGCAGCAGTGGATGAAAGAGGGGGTCACACAAGATACTGAACGATGGCACAATTGCTGTTGCTAATATTCATAGTCCTTTCTGCTTTCTTGATATTGTTATCTTACTGTTATTTTTTCCTGTAGTTTTCATTTGCTTAATGCTGCTTCGGCAGTAAAGGTTGAAATTTCACTTCAATAACAAGTATTAGGCATTCCTTTTCTATTAGATAGATAGATAGATAGATAGATAGATAGATAGATAGATAGATAGATAGATAGATAGATAGATAGATAGATAGATAGATAGATAGATAGATAGATAGATAGATAGATAGATAGATAGATAGATAGATACTTGTGTATTTATCAGTTACTGATATTTCAGTTTGACACAGCTAGAACAAACTAATAGAAAATGATGATGGTATAAAATGAGGCTTGTCCCCATTTACAGTTTCAAATTTGGAGAGATCAACTACATATGTTTCTACACAAGCCAATTCTCTATGATCTTGGATGCTCCTAAAATACAACACGCAATGGCTGGAATCCCCATGCTTAATTTAACATCGTCAAAGGTGTTCATTCAGACAACCCAAAAGTGTTACATGAAGAAGATAGAAGAAAAAGGATGATGCTGGGGCACATTTACGCATTAGATTCTATAATTGGGAAGGCTATAGTTTAAGTAATATACCTTAAGCTAGGAACCTGATACATAATACATATTTATTAAGTTCACTAAATGCTATCCTACATAAAACACAAAATTTTTGTACCTTACAAGAAATAGCATAACTTAGAATGTTAGACTCTTCCTGAAACTGGCATAATGGAAATGAGTGTTCAAATATTCAGTGTTTTCATAACACAAAAGACATGACATAACTGCCATTCTTCAAAAGTCCGGTTTGAGATGGACTTTAAACTGCAGTGTCACTATAGGAGACCCAGAGGGGGCAGATATTTTTATCTTTGCTACATCATAAAATGCACAGACAACTTTCATGAAATAACTTAAGCACCAGCCTTGCTAGGTCATAGTTTTTTAAAAATGTCCTAAGCTTAGACATTTTTGGAGGAAAATAATTGCTTATTTGTCAGAAAGTTTTGGATTCAAAATTATTCTTAACTTTAGCATTATATGGAGAAGCAAAAGACTGGATAAGATTACGCAACAATAAATATTTTGTGATTTCTTATACCATGTAGCTTGCTTGTTAACTTATCTTGCTCATTTCAAAGAGTTCTCAAACGTAAAGTGATGTTTTCTTTTAGTTAAACTTAGAAAAATAAAACTTTCTTTGCAAGGTATCCTTCTTCAGATGTTCGCAATAATTAATTAATGTTGCTCTAAAATAAGCCTACCAGGTCACTGCCTCAGTTCTGTTTTTCATCACATGTTTTAATATATGTGAGGATCTTTTATAATAAGTTTTTTTGTTCATAAAGCTCTCCAGACTGAATGAGCTGGGGCTTTAAATGTTGATTGTAGTTTAAGGTCATTTTACTGATTGGGTTTGATTTGATTTGATTTGATTTTAGGGTGGTTAATCCTAAAAAACAGGTATTACACTTACTGTCAATTTGTTATGAAATATTTGAAAAGGCACAGATATCTGTCATGCATTTCAATGGAGTTAAGAAAAAAAAGCCCAAACCAAAGCAATACAACACATTGCATATATGACAACCAAAACAATCAGAAACGTAAAAAAAAATTGTAATAATTTCCATAGTCAAGAGTTATTTAGAAAATAACGTAACCTGTAATGTCTATACAGAGAGACATATGTATGTGAACTGTACAAACAAGGATGGGGGGCAATTTACTCTTTTCTTATTTGTTAAAAGAATCCTCTCTGTTAAATGTAATAGAATATTCTCTTCCTTAGCCACTTTAATTTCTAAACCCCCTCCCTAACCTCCCATTTTGATAAATTTTGACATAACTGCTCTTATGATCGATATAAAGTGCCCTTCCTGATATAAGTTTCATCAAGGGAGAAAAAAATCTTCCAAGTTCTAGAAATATAGATATTTCACTTCAGTTTTTTAAGATTAATTCCGAGGACAGATCTGCCCATGGGAAAGTGGCAAACCTCTTCTTATCTCTTTGGTGTCGAGCCTTTTCGTATTGAGTAGGAGGTATGATCATGTTCCCCTTATATAATTTGTATTCTGGACAGGAAAGCAACTTCTCTACAGATTGCTAGAAGCTAGTGATAGAGTTATAACAAGTACATTGTAGGAATTAAATTGTGTAGCACGAAAAGATTTGTTGAATGTTTTATATAATGATATTGCATGTACAGTGGCCTTTTTTATGGAAAATTGATTATAAATCCGTTTATTAATGACATACTTCTGAGTCTTTCATATATTATGCTGTCAGAGCAATGCTGGCCTTAAGTTATATTTGCTTGTAACATTTGTAATTTATAGGACTGTGATGTGGGGGAATAAGTGGCGTTGATTTATTCAAAAAGTCATAAAGGTAAACATTTAAACACAAAATAAATGAAATCCTGTTATATACGCATGATGTTCTATACTGGATGGGTCATATATATTCAGAGACTACAGAATATGACCCAAATACAGATCCATACTGAAAGTATATTCCCTCAACCAACACATACTTTTAGTGCAAACTAATCCTTTTCTGCATTTTCTTTTCATATGTTATCAATTTTTGGATTTTGGCCTTTTCAGGTCACAAAAATGATGTTCAATATTTCATAACTAGGTTTCTCTCTATATTTTTAAAAGTCACAGTAATAATACTCAGTGCTGCAATCCCCGATTACAGCTTTGTCTGGATGGTATCATTTTTGGAGGATGGTGCAAGCTATAGTTTTAGTATTTTGACAGGGTGGAATTTCATTCATGGATAAAGTGGAAACTGGTAGGCTGGCAGGACCAAACATCTAATGAGACAGAGGGAGTTTTGGCAGATGGATTCAAATTAACTGAACAAGAAACTTATTTTGAAATGATGCCATGGAGCAAGAGAAATTGTAATAAACATAATTTGCATATTATGACCCGCAAGGTTAGAATGTATTTTTAAAATTTATATCATGTATATAATAATAATTGATCATTTATTTAATTGATGGACTGCATGTTCTCTGGTTTAGAGGACAACGTGCATAAAAAAGATGTGTTAAGTTCAGCAGAGACTTTAAGCGTGGTAGAAGGGGAGGTTGATTGTTGATTATGATTTAATGTATTTCAGTTCTTAAGGAATGCTGCAATAAGGCTTTGTGCTTTACGTATTCTAATAAAGTGTTAATGAAACCTAAAAATACTGTAACTCTAACATAATGTAATATGATCAATGTTTCACAATTTTGATCTGAAGCCTAAATAGCAAGCATGTTTTCTTTGTACAATTTCTGGTTTTCAGATATTTTTTGTTATCACAACCTTTACTTCACTTGTGTTCAGAATGCATTGCTTCTCCTTTCACAATAAACAATGAGCTTATTGAGTAGTGAATTTTTGGTGTTTGCTATTTTTACTTTTTATTTAGAAAAAAATCCAATGCATCTAACTTAGTTTAAAAAGTGAAAATGTTGTAGGTTAAATAATTTTCAATCTTAATATTATCGATTAAAACAGGATATCAAGCAAACACATAGATTATTATTTGAAGTGATTGAATATTTGCTAAATATGTAACAGTTGCCCTTCCAGACTGGCAAATTTGACATTCGCAGTTTCGGTTATTCGCGAGCTAGCTGTTAACAATTAAATGGGAATATTTTTGGACCTGGCCCAAAGAAAGTCGAAGATGGCATTTAAGCCAAAAATATATAAACAATACCGGAAGAGCTAGAAGAAGTGGCTGGGGAGAGGGAAGTCTGGGTATCTCTGCTCAAGCTGCTGCCCCCGCGACCCGACTTCGGATAAGCGGAAGAGGATGGATGGATGGATATATAAACAATAATGAAAATGATTTGTATCACTTAAAATCATATAATATATACATATTAGTGGCTTTTCAAATTTGTAAGTGTAAGTGCATACTATATCATTAATATTAAAAATTATTTTTGGTAAAAAAAGAACTGGGATCTACACCAACTTCCTTGGTTGTTTAGCACATCTGGACATGTCCTCTCAGCTGGTTCACACTCTGCACTCTTGCTTGCTTGAGCTCTCTCTTTGCCTCTACTGGAAACCCATGTGGAGTTCTAGTCATCATTCTTGGCTCTTACCACTCACGCTGGCTCACTGACTCACTCTCTCTCCTTTCTCCCAGTTTCTCCTCCCTTTCTTCTCTCTTTCTCCTTTACCTGCCCCTCTGCTATTTATCCATAAGGAAAAAAAATCTAAACTAAAAGTAAATCATAACTTAAACCACAAAAATGTCCCATTGTGACTTGCTCCACAACAGTTGGGGGTGCAGGGTATTATTCATAAAATTTCACATTTGTTGGGGTCTTCTGCTCCTAACCCTTGCAAATGTGATGGGGTTCATAGATACAATATATTTTTAATGTAAATTCAGGTGAAAACAGTATGTAATCAATAACAGCGCATCTTAACTAAGCACATAATGAATAATATTTGGATCAATAACCATAGTACTAGGGTGTATAGGGCGTAGTGAGAAGTCAAGTAAAATGACACCTTTTATTGGCTAACTAAGAAGATTACAATATGAAAGCTTTTGAGGCAACTCAGGCCCTTCTTCAGGCAAGATCAATAACCAATAATCAACATTATTAAACTGTCCCTGTTAAATTTATAAAATCTAGTTTGGTCTGCAAGAACATGAACATTGTTATTGCTGAAGAAACAACTGATAATAAGCCCTTTAACATATAACTGCAAACCCAGTGACAAAAAAGTAAGAAACAACTGTCACCTGGTATTTATGGAAATTAGAGCTGAACCTGTTTAATTCTGTTAGAGTTAATAGACATCTTCCTAATATGACAGCCCTATGACAGATACAAAGATAGTAAATAGCAAAGGTTTTTACATTGACTTTGGTTGGCAAGATCTGCAAAAACTCACTGAAACAGTTGAATAATGGAAGAAGGTTCCAAGCTAAAGAAGAGCCTCTGGTTACAGTTTAAAATATGGAGATAGTAGATGTAACATTTCAGTTAGCAGATATAACCTTTTAGTTTGCACCACTGGCTTCTCATTAAGCATTTTCTATTAAATCTAAAAAATATAGGCCTCACCAACCATTAAACCAGTTGCCGGCACTGAATTGTGTGAACTCCTACAGTATGTTACTACTGGTGGTCACCTTGCAGAAACCTTGCATGCCTATGATAGGTTTTCATGAAAGTGAATGTTAAAGAGATAATAAACATTAATTTGACTTTCTATATGAGCCAAGTCTCTGCAGTTTACATCAAGAAATGAGAAACACACATTGCAACACAGTTCAGTGAAAAGGAGAAATTTCATATAAGTCAGGTCAGGTCAGGTTGGGGAGCATGCACTGGTACAGCACGTTGCTGCACCCACCACACGACAGCTCGGGATCCTGGTTAGCAACACCCCCAGGCAGACACACAGTCCAGTCCCACCCTCCAGAAATGACCATCTATCTGCTGCAATCAGGTGTCACATGGGTGACCCCTTGGCCTTGTCCAGCCATTAGGGCCCTCAATAACGAGGATACTGTGAGTCAGATCACCCTCTGGAAATCGCATCACATGGCCATAGTGGTGTAACTGATGTTTCCTCACAATGCAGGTAATGTGCCTCATTCAGGACTCCATGAGCAGCTGCTCATTCGACAAAAACTCAAACTAGCGGTACCCAAAGATTCTCTGAAGAGACACAGTACCAAAGGAGTCCAGTCTTCGTCTCAGGTCACTGGATAGCATCCATGTCTCACAACCATATAGCAAGAAAAGAAGCATTCACATAAGTACAAAGAATAATTTTGGTATTTTCCTAAGACACATCACACATCTTGAATAGCAAGTATAGATAAAATATAGAATGAATAGAAATAAAAAGAAGGCTTTAGTATCAACAAGCAATATATGACAGTGGGTCAGTACTACTTTATTTTTCATTTACACACACTGCATTTTTATGTTTGCTCTTCCCTGTATGTTTAATTTAATAGAAATATGTTTTATTGTGAACCTTTTTGACATACTCTGGTGAAGTGACCTCTGGTGACACTACCTTCTTAAAACTTTGATATAAATTTCTACACAGCTATAACTACTTAAATACATTAAGACTGAAAATGGTTCCATTAGATGCAGTTTGAATGAAAAGTGGATGTCAGAAACCTAAAAGTGCATATGGTAGTTATGTCAAGGTGTTCCCAGTAGGATAAACCCAAAAAAGAAAACTATTCAGGAGCTGACAGAATCCTACATTCATACAGAGAAGAAAAGTGATCAGTGCTTGGCCTACTGTTAAAAACATTTCATCAAATTGACAGCAGCTTCCAAAAAAGCAATGGAATGTGAATGCCCACACTTTCTACACCACATACATTTTTCTATCCATACATTTTTTTTTTTACTACAAGGTCATTTTTCAGGTGATGGCTCTACCAGCAGCACTGAGTGCAATCCACGGACTTACACTGGATGACTGGTACATATGCACATACCCATACTCACTCATAGACAACCAGTTTAGAATAATCAGCATGTCATAGCATTATAGGAGACACTTAAATTAACACTGGAGAACATTTACAACTTATTCAGGATCTGCTTCTGGGATGACTCCTAATACATTCTTGTGTATTACAGTGATGGAGAATGATAACATATTGCATGATTTGGTGAGATATTCAAGTTAAGAATTTCACGGTACTCTATATACATGACAATACTGCTACTAATATTACACACAGCATAAACTCCAAAAATGAAGTACATAACCCGTGTCTTTGCTATAAGACGGCTGTGTTATATGCTGTGCTGCTGTACCACTTGCAGCATTTTTAATATCTAAATCAATTTCCTTTTAAGATCTTATTTATTATCTATGTATTTTTCTTTGCAGTCTTGTTAGAATAAACACAGGAATCAAAACTGAAGATAAGATGAGAGTTAATTGGATCCCCCTTTAACCCTTATATGTGTATCAAGGTTACTACAGTTAACGAAAACTTAAATGAAATTGAAACTTTTATTAAAAAACATTTTCGTAAACTGAAATAAAATAATTAGCAAAATTGAAATGAAAACTAAAACTAAACAAAACTATTAAAGTAGCTGGAAAGACTAACTGAAATAAAATAATAATAAACTAAAAATATTTTTAGTTTTTGAATGAATATTCCTGCTGTTAGTCTTTAACCCTTGTAACTTTTAACTCTAAAACAGAAAGTCATCCACCACAAGCCACCTGCATATATTCATGCAGTGAACAGCGGCCGGTGACAGAGCAAGCTAAATACAGGCACGTAAAGCATATGAAATAGAAAGTGATTTACTGTGCCCCCTTTCTTTGTGCTTCTTGTATATCAAGATGTAATTCAAACACCTGGAATCAAAATGTTCTGGTCAACAAAACTTTTACCGTATGGACAGAAAAATTACGAATTTCAGTTTATTTCTCAGGCGCCTACTTTTTGTTAACAGTAATTTACCTGTCACTTCGCACAGGAGAAATTGTTTATACTTTCTCTTATACAGTACAAATTATAGAGAAATTATAGTAATCATGAAAAAATTCAACCTCAAGATTTTGATGAATCGTGACGTTATAGACCTCCCTGAGCCGTTTTTTGGAATTATGTCTGTGTGCATGTGTGTGTGTGTGCGTGTGTGTGTGTGTGTAAACACGATAACTCAAAAACGAAATGAAATAGATGGACGAAATTTGGCATATGGTTGTTACACCAAAATTGTAGATCTATATTAACTTTTGAGCCAAATCCATTAACTGGAAATGGTACTTTACTTGAGCACATACTCAAATTTTTTATTCATGAAGCTGCAGAGTCCAATTTATTTAACTTTAGTTTTATAATAATTATTCAATATATTATTGATTTGACTTGAATAAGGTACATAATATAAACATATAATCATTGTCTTGTGGTTTACTCCTCAAGTATCCATCCCCATATTTGAGTATATAAGAAAGTCTACAGGAGACCACTCCTGATTTTTGAAAATAAAAAGACACCGATCAAGAGACTGACTAGGACATCATACAAGATCAGCATATTGTTACTGACCAATAATTTTTGCTTTAAAAATGTTGTTTAACAGTGAAGCGATACAAACTTTATAAAATTCCTGAGTTGGCAACGTCTTTACTGAACTACAGGTAGGTAGGCGAAGAGAGTCTGCCAAGTGATGAAAAAATAAACATACTAATGTGTTTTTGTATTTATTCATTTATCTTTTTTAGTTCATATTCACAGCTCAAAATACCTGATATTGTGAAAATAATCCAGTAACAGAATTATATTTTAAAATGTTTGTTCCACTTTTTTCAATCTCTCCCAAAATAGAGAGTTGAAATATCATATTCTTTTTGTTCTTAACATCAGCCATATCATACATATTGCATACCAGGGATTTTTCCTGCCTTGCATCCAAACCTGCTGGGGTAGGCACCAGGTTTCCTGAAATCCTATTCTAGATAAACAGATTTAAATAATGTATATATTGTTCTTAATTTCAGATGCTATCTCTGTTGTTTTGTGCCTGTCCATACTCCTATTACCTGCTCTTACTCTGCTCATTAAAGGTTTACTGTTCATATGGTGGGCTATTCAAGTCTCACTGCCTCTAACCTTGACACTAAATGCTTGTTTTTCTTTGTTTCCCTTAATACAGCTACGTGGGGTCTACACACTGATTCAAGCCTAAGAGCCTTGTTCTTCCTAAGCCACCATGATTTTCATTATCACACCTGTCAGAAAACAGTAGAATCTGTTTTCTGATTTTTTATATCTTTTTAGGCCTGCAGGCGGCAAAATTCTGTCTATGAATTGTATGTGCCTGAGATGGAATCAGAGAACAATATGGCTAATAGAAAATAACAAAGCCCAGTATGGGGGATTTTTGAAAGCAATATTGAAGGCATTCATTATAAGAGCATTGTGTTGAGCAGGATATGTTGTGTGCTGTTAACATTTACAGTAAAGAACCCTCAAACCTTAAAATTCCTCTAAATTTCATTACAAATTGGCCCATTCTTGGCATTAAAAGAAAAAATAAGTGCCAGTAGTCTGCACTGATTTGTTCAGCACAAATGACATAGAAAATATTTTAAAAATTATAAAATTGTGCAAAATTGTTCATATTCAGTATCTGGTTTTGATTATGTTTATTTTTACCAGACAAAAACAAAACCAGATAATAAACCATGTAGTATAGTAAGCTTCCTCTAACATTAAACTCATATGCAAAACCGTTAAGTGTACAGTTCTGTCTGATTGTGACACAAAACTAAACTCCATAGGAGCTCCATGACATAATAACTAAAACTGAAACTAATAGATATAAAAATAAAATAGAAAATGTCTTTGTGAAGTAAAACTAAATTAAAACTAAAAATACATGATGAAAGAAAACTAAAACTAAACTAAATTTCCAAGTAAAAACTAATATAAAAAGGCAAAACTATAATAATCTTGATGTGTATTAATTTACATGAGATGTGCCCTCCACATAAAGCAAAAGCCTCTTTTCTTTTAAATCAGAGGTGTATGGTTAAAAAAGTTGAGGTAACTCTCATGTGGGTGGAAGCATGAGCTGCTTCCAAGAAAGGTAGAGGGTGGGTAGCCCTGCATACAACAGGGATGCTTAGTTCTCTCACAAAAAGGTGGTTGTGGGAAAACAGTTACAGACTTGAAGATTTACTGAAGCTGGCAGCTGGTAGCATAGGCTAGTGATCAATGCTCTGTTACATGTGAAAAGAAAGTCTAGCAACAGTAATGGTGGCTTGAACTTTAAATAGGTATTGTGTCTCAATGATGCAAGGAGTTGTGGCCTGCCAAAGGAAGCTCTTGAGGTGAAGAGTCAGGACTTTCACATGGAATTTTCTATCCCCAAAAAGTGGTTCTTGGGGATGTCCCAGGAGTAACTGCAGGGTGAGTTTTAAATGCTGCTCCATGCTTGCATTCCATCGAATCTAGAACTGGTGAATTGTGAAAAAGACTTGACTAGTAAGTGGTATGAACACAGCAAAAATGTCAGTGTCCAATATAAACAAAACTAACTGGCAGCACAAAAAAGGGAGAACCAGAAACAAGTTGGTAAAGCAGGCAAAAAGTACTTTTTGGAACAGAAGATTTGTCTGAGTTTTATTGTATGAATGAGAAAAGAACCAGGAGATGGTCAAAACACAGAAATGTAGTCAGATGAAACAAGAGGTCAAAAATATAAAAACAAGAACAAGAAGGTCATTGGAATTGGGGGATGTGAGGAAGTCATCCCATCTTTCAAACAGGGACTGGGCCCAGTATAGAAAGCTCCAGAGAAGCTTCAGGATTTATCACTTTGTCTTCTGTAAATTTTGTACTTTTTTGTTCTCTCTATATTCACCCCCCTTTGGTGTTCATTTTAGGTATCCAAAGGTTAAGAGAGAAAAGAGGTGTGTGGTGCTTGTAACACTGAATTTTGGACAGTAAGCAAGTAGACCAAACACGATACTCAGAAGGCCGGGACTAAACACTAGTTTATTAAAACCTAGAGAAATAGTAGGGATTTGTTGCTTGGTATAACAAAATCCTACTTTGTGTTCTTTATCTATTCATCTCACGGCTCTAGTTTTTATTTTACAATAAAAGACCATTTTACATAAAGAGTTTGCTTTTGAACACTTTGTTCTGGGTTTGGGTAGCACAAATGATTCTGAATAAATTTTTACATATATAGGATAAAAGCATATGTGAAAAATATGCAACACACAGCAAATGTATGATAACTAAACTCTGCAGCTCGGACTGCAGCCTGCAGCACTCTTTAAAAAAAAAAGTTGGAAAAAAGCACTAAGCTTGTAGCAGGTTTTAATGAATATCAGAGTAACACTACATATGAACTACTGAATATTTAATATACGTATTAATGCCTTTTTTATTTAGGGGCCCACTATGATATATTTTCTTAATTTGTTTCCTCCTACTGTCAACAATTACTTTTTTGCTCGCAATCTTTCTAGTACTCTCTGAAAACTGCAAGCACTCTAATAACAAAATGAGAAATAAAAAAAAGGTTTAGAATATTGCAAAGCATTAAAGATTTATCATCTCTAGTCATCCATGATGGACTGAAGAATTTGCAATGGTGACACCTTTCTAGTTATATAATGAAAGCCATCCCACCACAGTGTAGTGTCCAGAATACTCAATATCTCTTGCTCTAGTACGACAGGCAGGCCCATATATTTTTCAGACATGAATTGCTCCTATTTGTGACTTTATGTCACGTAGCTGGGCAATGGAGACGGATAAACATCAGCAGCCAAGAGATCTGCAGAATGAATTCAGCTATGAATTCTTACATGATTACTGTGCAGTCTTGTCGAGATTAAATGGTGAACAAGTTGTAGATATACTGAAGTAAAACTGATTATTTTAGTCTGGGTGGGGGTTAACTTAGTTAACATTACATTCTACATTCCTCCTCAAATGCTTTTCAGATTAGTGGTACAGCTGGACTGTTATTGCAGGGGTTGAAGCTTGATGCAAACTGCTTTTATTGAGTTGCGGAGGTGAGGGATTGGGGTCCCCTCCAATATTTTTGCTAGTTATCAGGTATGAATTAGGGGTCATTTTAAAGCTTTCATTTAGAGTGAAGTTTTTAAATTTCTGCTTCAGCTGGTTCATGTAATGGTAGAGTTCCTTCTAATATCTTAATAACAAAGCAGGCATGGTGAATAAGCTAGTGTTATTTCCATCCAGGGGAGGCAGGCATATCATCCTTCTATTGTATATCAGCCTGATTGGGTAATAGACTGTTCCTTTAGTTAAGTCGGGCTAAATTCTCATTTTTTGTAAAGCCCTATACTGAGGTTTACCCTTATTATCAGCTCATATCAGCCTACATCACTAATAAATTCACTCTTACCTGCTTTAATCCTCTACCAAGTAGATATAGCGGTTGGACACCACGAAGAGTTAGAAAAGTAGTTAATATTGATTATTACAAGGAGTCAGAAAGGAATTTGTGTGAGTTGTGTTTTGTGTTAAATGAGACAGCGATTACAGAATAATTTAATTAATTCTGTTCATATATGGAACATAAAAACATGTACAGTAGCTCCCTCTAAAAATGCATTATACAATAGAAATTTAAGAATATGGCATTTTAAAAGAGAAGTGAAACAAAATAACCAACAAATTTTAGCATACTATTTGGCTGCTATACATTTCAAGACATACACATTCAAATGAGTTTAAGTATACAACAAATGTACAGTTGAAATTAGAGATGAATGTTACTCTAAGCATGCTCTGCTTATGATTTCATTTGCTTCCATACCTGCTCATACTTCTCATCAATGAAGAAAAGTCATCATCTGTGCATACTACTAATGCACTCATTTAAGTACTTTGCCTGCAGAATACCAGGAGTAAATGAAGGGGAAAAAAACCTGATTGTGTGGTTAAAAATTTAAAGTAATTCATTCCACTATTAAGCAGAATCACATGAGCAACCTTCTCTATGAGAAGAGAACCACCTCTGCGTTCTGTGCACATACAATACAGTAAATGATGGAGTCCTGAACAGTCTTCCCATTACTGAATTAAGTGCTGCCAGTATATTCTTTGGTCCCCTGCTCCCCTAAACTGGACGGAGTGGTTTTGAAAATACCATGTTTATTTAGAGAGCCATTGAAATTTTACTTTGAAGTGTGAAGATGAGAATACAAAAGTTTCACAAACTCTTTAATATGTTTAAGAAATGTTAAATTTCATTTATGTACTACTTCCATTAACACTGAACTGAGTACTTAGACAGCATTGCTGAATGTTCTAAGTGTCAGAAACACATGGCTTAAATCGCTCATCTCACTTGAGATCAAAAAGATGACAAGAACCTACAGCTGTGAATAAAGCCAAACATTGGAGAACCACAAATAACTAAAAAAGGAAAAGTTCAGCCCAACAGCCGGAAGACTGCAAACCACAGCTTTAGTAAATGTTCCACCAAATAGGCAGCTATGGGATGGGATGGGATTTATTAATTTGCCACAAGGAGTCTGGACAGTGAGGTGGCTTCACTCCAACTTAGGGACATTATAACAAATGATAATTGAGAAGCCGTGTGGAACACCAGCAGACATACAGTAGATTAATTTAATGCTTGAGATAAATGGATTTAAATAAAGTATTAAGTAACAAATGTGATGAACTTGTACACTTTGCGGGGTTGACTCCTTGTGCCATTGTAGGCTTTAACTCCCTGCGCCCATATAATGGAACAGTCAGGTTGAGAACATGAATCCATGATTTAAAGGGAAAAATGATAAACTGAAACACGAGAGAGGGAAGGTGGCTGCCACCAGGGTGAGACCGTGAGAACTGACTGTGCTGTGAAAGTAAACTAATCACATCCAACATATAAAGCAGGCTCCAAAGACATATTAGATGCTCAATGAATACACATGATAATATTTGCATATATTCATTTTGAAAGTGTTGAGATGCAAAATAATACGAAGCTCTATACCAAATGATTCACTCATAATGAACATTCACTCTAGTTTACTTGTAATGAAATATAACTCTAAACACTGAGTTTTACTTCTTTCTGCAATAATGAATTTGGATTCAGAACATTTCAGCTTCTTTATCTTCAGTAATAAACAAGCCTATGGTTACAGATGAGAACTGTGAGAGCAACCAATCTATTTTTAATACAAAGCCATAATTAAACATTCATTAACAACATTGCGAGGGTAGAGAATCCCAGCTTGAGAGTATGCTAATTAGGAAAAGTTTTTGAATATATGTTAAAACCTAAAATGCTGTTTTTGCCATGCAAATCTGTGCTTTAAAAAATAAGGCACCACGTAATGCAATACTAATGAGAGCTACTTAGGCAAGGGAAGTATTGTCAAGAAGGCAGCTTGACTTTCAATCACTTACATCATTAATCATTAATATATTTGAGAATCTTATCTTTCAGAGAAAGGACACTCCTTCAGCAACAAGGATAAAAGCAAAAGGCTGCAAAAGCAAAGCACATTAAAAATTCTACATTTATATTTGCTCTATGCTGTAATATTTTCATCTGTATTTATATATAATATTAGAGGGACTAACTAGCAGTAGTTTACCATGAACACCACCAAACTTGCACAGGCCAACTGTAAGTCCTGTGTAAGGCCTCCTTTGTAAAAGGAAACTAGACTGACAGCCCAAGTGGTTCTAAACATGCTAGTGCAGGACAGCAGCAGATGACTGAGTTTGGACACGCTGCATATAGTTTGTGGCAGATTTTAATGAATATCAGAGTAACATTACAGATGAACTACTGAATATTTAATAAACATGAGAGAGGTGAGAGACACATGTGACCTGTGTAGAATAAAGCCATGTTCTCTTGAGGCAGAGATACTTAACCCACTATCTGATGAAAAACTCACAAAACTCCTTGGCCTCACTCTTACTGTTTGCAGAGCATGGCACTAAGACCACCTGGTCAAAGACACTTGCTGGGGTCAGTTCTAATCATTTTTTGGAATCTTTTTCAAGGTCTGAGGCTCCAAATTTCCCACACCAAGCTAGAACACTTTCAAGTGGACCCAGGCATCCTTGCAAAACTGAGCCTTCAGTTTCTCTTAAAGGACTGGGTCTATGTGTCTGGTTCTTAGCTGCTCTCCTCAATGAGGTACAGCATGTTCCCCATCTTTCCTGTCCAGAATTAAGAGATAGACTAGATATAATAGACTAGACATTATTTTGGAAGAATTAAGTGGATAGGACTGGCAAACTGTTGGGCTGAACAGCCAGTTGTTATCTAGATTATTCTAATATTATTTAACTGGCTGGAGTTTTATGATTGCCCTCCTGCCTAAAAAGATGCTATTGTCCTAACCTCCTGCTTGGAACCATGCATTGTCCCACATCATTGTGGAGATATTTCTCCCTCATGCTAAACATTTGTGCCATTCTGTGGAAAACTTTGCATATTTCCTTTCTGGTCACACTTTAGTCTGTCCTTCAGTGATGCCCTTCCAGAGTATCATGCACACACACACAGAATGTTCTGCCATGTAGCAGCCCATACCTTCTCACACTGCCATTAGAATAATGTTCTCTGCTCCCAGTATGGTTTACTCTCTTTTCTGTGAAATTTAAGGCTGCTTTGCAGCAAAACTGATTCAATCCTTGCCTCTCGGACCTTCTTGCCATCGGTGCTCCTGTATATGATACTTAAGAGTGAGACATTGTCAAAAGGGGCAGAGAAGGTGTGTGTTTGCATTTATATATGTTTGACTGAAGAAGGGGCCTGAGTTGCCTCGAAAGCTTGCATATTGTAATCTTTTTAATTAGCCAATAAAAGGTGTCATTTTGCTTGACTTTTCACTATATGTCTGAGTGAACGAATTAGGGTGAGGGAGATGATCAAGCTAAAGAACAGAACTTATGACACCTACTCATTTACTTAAATCCATTGGTCTAGATATGTAATTGCTGGTGACCCTTGGAAAGGATCCTGACTTGGATCGGCTTACAGATTTGGGGAAAGTGAATGCCTATGGTGTTATCTCTGACTGAAAGTGAACAGTGTAAGATAGAGCTGACAACATGAATATGCAAGATTGGGACTTGAGAGAGAAAAAGATTACTGGAGCCGTAGGGAAGGAGCTGTGGAAGAGTGGTGGCCAGTAAAATATAAAATAAATAATGACATAGAAAAATCACAGAAAATGAACATTAGTCAACATATTGTCATCCAGTACAACCACCAAAGGACAGTATTTAAGCATATCTCCATAGCAACATCAAGCACACAACACTGAAAGCAGAAACTCAAATATTAATAAATTTTCCATTTTTGTTTAATGGCAAAATTGGTAAATACATAAGTAATGTACATAAGTAATCAGCATGATTCACACTAATGATGGTGACTACTAAGAAATAGTAAAATGTGAAAGTTCATGCAACCTATAAATTGTGTTGTAAAAAAATCACTTGGTCAGTTTAAAGTGATTCTAGCCTTAAGTCTCCAAGGTGGCACTGACAAGATCAGGCTGCACATGACCAAACACTGCAAGGTCCAAGGTCCTGTCCAAAGAATTCGTAAAGAAGCTAAATTTCACAAACTATTCTGTGAAGAAAAGTATTTTTCATGATATGAATATTCATTGAGTCTTCTTTTTCTTTTTTCGGCTACTCCTGTTAGAGGTTGCCACAGCGGATCATCTTCTTCCATATCTTTCTGTCCTCTGCATCTTGCTCTGTTACACCCACCACCTGCATGTCCTCTCTCATCACATCCATAAACCTTCGCTTAGGCCTTCCTATTTTTCTATTGCCTGGCAGCTCTATCCTTAGCATCCTTCTCCCAATATACCCAGCATCTCTCCTCTGCACATGTCCAAACCAACGCAATCTCGCCTCTCTGACTTTGTCTCCCAGCCGTCCAACTTGAGCTGACCCTCTAATATACTCATTTCTAATCCTATTCATCCTCGTCACACCCAGTGCAAATCTTAGCTTCTTTAACTCTGCTACCTCCAACTCTGTCTCCTGCTTTCTGGTCAGTGCCACTGTCTCCAACCCATATAACATAGCTGGTCTCACTACGTCTTGTAGACCTTCCCTTTCACTCTTGCTGATACCCATCTGTCACAAATTATTCCTGACACTCTTCTCCACCCATTCCACCCTGCCTGCACTCTCTTTTTCACCTCTCTTCCACAATCCCCATTACTCTATACTGTTGATCCCACGTATTTTAACTCATCCACCTTCTCCAACTCTACTCCCTGCATCCTCACCATTCCACTGACCTCCCTCTCATTTACACACATATATTCTGTCTTGTTCCTACTGACCTTTATTCCTCTCCTCTCTAGAGCATGTCTCCACCTCTCCAAGGTCTCCTCAACCTGCTTCCTACTATCGCTACAGATCACAATGTCATCAGCAAACATCATAGTCCACGGGGACTCCTGTCTAATCTGGTCTGTCAACCTGTTCTTCACCACTGCAAATAAGAAAGCGCTCAGAGCCGATCCCTGATGTAATCCCACCTCCAACTTGAATGCATCTGTCACTCCTACCACAGACCTCACCACTGTCACACTTCCCTCGTACATATCCTGTACAACTCTTACTGTTACTTCTCTGCCATTCCCGACTTCCTCATACAATACCACAGCTCCTCTCGAGGCACCCTGTCATATGCTTTCTCCAAGTCCACAAAGACGCAATGCAACTCCTTCTGGCCATCTCTATACTTCTCCATCAACACCCTCAGAGCAAACATCGTTTCTGTGGTTCTCTTTCTTGGCATGAAACCATACTGCTGCTCACTAATCATCACCTCACTTCTTAACCTAGCTTCCACTACTCTTTCCCATAACTTCGTGCTGTGTCTCATCAATTTTATTCCCCTGTAGTTACTGCAGTCCTGCACATCGCCCTTATTCTTAAATATCGGCACCAGTACACTTCTTTTCCACTCCTCAGGCATCCTCTCACATTCCAAGATTCCATTAAACAATTTGGTTAAAAACTCCACTGCCATCTCTTCTAAACACATCCATGCTTCCACAGGTATATCATCTGGACCAACGGCCTTTCCATTTTCCATCCTCTACATAGCTGTCCTTACTTCCTTCTTGCTAATCCATTGCACTTCCTGATTCACTATCTCCACATCATCCAACCTCTTCTCTCTCTCGTTCTCTTCATTCATCAGCCTCTCAAAGTACCCTTACCATCTGCTCAACACACTCTCCTCGTGTATGAGTACATTTCCATCTTTATCCTTTATCACCCTAACCTGCTGCACATCTTTCCCAGCTCGGTCCCTCTGTCTAGCCAATCGGTACAGGTCCTTTTCTCCCTCCTTAGTGTCCAGCCTCTCATACAACTCATCATACACCTTTTCTTTAGCCTTTGCCACCTCTGTCTTCACCTAAATATCTTCACAATGAATATTCATTGAGTATATCATGAAAATTTGGAAGAAATAATGATGACTAAGTTGTGTTTGCTATAAACAATTTAAAAACACAATAAATTATTGAAGAGAGCTTACTACATATGTCATTTTTCCATAACAGCACTATTTGCTGGGAGATGGGAGGTGGCAGAGCCCCACTTGCCCTGAAAGCAGGAACATCAAATCCAGCATGTACATGAAATTAATACACTGGATAATTAAACGTTTGAAAATTGTCTTGACTATAGGAAGAGAAAAAAAGAGGTGAAAGTGTTTACATTTTTTGGTTGCAAACCTATGACCTCGATATATACTCTAGCTCTTAAACTGGAATTTGAAAAACTAGAACATATAAGAAAAGCAACAAAATTACAGTGCCTCCAAATAGCACAGATTAACAGCGTTAAAAGATACAAAAAACCTTTCCCTGACCTGCTCTGAATACTACTCGAGGCTAATAGATGAAAATAGAAACTACCTTTGTGTAGTGTTGCTAATTTGGCAAAGAGGATATTTGAACAGCCATGCAAAATCCACACAAAAATTAGCCGCACAGATGAATATTAATGATAAAATAGACTGGATTGGATTAAGTGGGCTCAGGCAGTGGATAAAATGATAGATTTTTCAAAACTAAAAGAAATGAATAAAAGTACTGAGAAGTGATGGATGTAAAATGCAGGAATTTTAAAAGTTAAGGCAGTTCAAATAATAAAATTCAGCTATCTAAATTAGCTCATACTATAGCTCATTATATGCACATTATTGTTGCATCTTAATTAGGAAGAAAACTTATTTGATATACATCTGTTTGGATGTACCCATTAATGAAGCCTACTTGTGAGGCATGAAAGCATTTGATGTTATTTAGGTCCTATTTTGTTTAAAATGAACACCAAGCCTTCTTAAATATATTGTGTTATTTGAGTGAAGCACAAAGGTAATTGGATAGATCATAGAGTTTAGCCTGCTCTAAAAGTAAAAGGATGTGAGGAAAGATCATAGACTCTCAGACATGTCATTCATTAATATGAGAACGTCATGAACATGCATTCCTAAATATTTTAGATCCCCTGCATTTGAAGCGACCATTCTGTTAACTAACCTTAGTAAATTAGACTCAAATAATAAGAGTGCAGAGAGACAGGAAGGAGCTCCAAGGCAGGCAGATTTTTATGTTCTACAGAAGGCAACATTGAAACTCCTTAATGGGCAAGAGACATGTTCTCAAAATGTGATGAACTTCTTTTCAGCTGTGTGGAGGGCACACAACTAGAACATATTAATGAATGGTTGTGTAAACCTAGCAGGAAGATGATAAAATCAGACAAAATCAGCCCGAAAATGCTTGACTAGTCTCATAGAATTAAGCACAGAAGACATGGGAAGCAGTGATATGTGTTTTGTATTGCTTACACAGACATATAGTAAGTTACTGAAAAACTTAGTGAGGCCGCACAGACATAAACTATGCATTGAATGCAAATTCTGGGAGATTCTGTATTTGTTGGAGTGGAATTCCTTTATTTAATTAAAAAAATAGGTTTGTAATTTATAACATCAAAAATTAAAGTATAATTCTTTTAAAGAGATTTGTTTACATCCCATTACACTAAAATTACAGAATTTTGTAATTATCTAAGAGCCTTGTTCACTATCCCCCAGCGCGTCATTTTGGGTATGTCTTCTCTCAGTTCTGTAAACTGTGAATCATTCTCTTTGTCTATTCAGATTTCTGTCAGCACTGTGTTAGTATAAGGAAGGCGGTTGCATACATTGTGTTCTTGCATGCCCAAGCCCTAGCTACAAGATGCTTTTTCTCTGACAATAGTGGACAGAGTCCTTGACTGTGAGATTGTAGTCCTCTGTTAGTTACATGGCATCCACACACATTTGTTTGCATGATGTACTGAAAAGGTTTTAGATTCAAAAATATCATTCACAAATATATGGGTTAAAACACTTGCCTCTGATCAACAAATGATATTGGCCTTTTCCAAACTTTGACTATTTGATTTCTCTATTTGAGAAATATTTGCAGGCAGCACCTTATCCTGATTGTCATTTTTGTTGTCTTAATTCCTTGTTAATTTCAAAGTAAGCTAGAACCAGACCTTGTAGTGAGGCCTTTGGTTTGCTTGAATAATGAATTGTCCTGGTCAAATTTAGTAGCTACATGGAAGTACTGGCCTTGGAAAAGGTATTATTATGTGTCAGCCTGGGTTCATGTGTAATACAGTATGACAATTTTTTTATTAATTATTATTTTTCATGTTTTTATGTAATTTCTGTTAGGTTTGTTTATGATTTAACATTCATGCATTGTCTCTTTAAAGGTTCTGATGTCCCTTGTATTTTGTGGGTGGAACCCCAAGAGAAGGTGCCACCCTGACGTCACTGCTTTTGTGATCTCCTTCTGGCTATAATACTGAGTCAGTGAAAGAACCTCAGCAGCAGATTACTGAGTTTGTTTTATGAGTTTACTGTCAGTTGTTGTTTGTTGATTTTCTAGTTAATTGCATTGACTTTGCTTCCGTTTTTGGTTTTTGCTATCAGTTTTTGGACTGTAATCAGTTCACTTTGGATTGCCTTTTAAGGCAAATTCTTTTTAACTTTGGAGCGTGGGAGTCAAGTGGAGAACTTTGTTTCTTGATGCAGAAACAACTGTCTGCAACTTAACGTAGTAAAACCAAGGAACTAGTTCTTGACTTTCACCATACCAAACAGCCTCTATGTCCTGTTACTATTCAGGGAGTGGATGTGGAGTTGGTCCACTTCTATTAGTATTTGGGGGTTTACATCAATGAGAGGTTGGACTGGTCTGGGAGCACAGAGGAACTGTGCAAGAAAGGGCAAAGTAGGCTCTTTTTTCTTAGGTGACTGTGCTTATTTAAGGTGGGCAGTGACATTCTTTAAATGTTCTATAACTCTGTAATGGCCAGTGAGAATTTCTGCACTGTGGTATGCTGGGCTGGTGACATCACACCAAATCACCAGGCTCATTAAAAGGGCAGGCTCAGTTGTGGGACACACTCTGGAACCACTGAAGGAAGTAGAGAAGGACAGAATTAAAACAAAATTGAGTTCCATTATGAACAATGCTGTACATCCTCTCTCTAACACACTAACACTGAGGACTTTGAGCAAACAAATTATTCAGAAGTGTGTCAAGAAATGCTAATGACTGATTTAGTTGTCTTTCTTTTTAGTCATTCTTCTGTATATTTGAGAGGGATTTGTTGTTTGCCATAATAGAATATGTCATGCATATGCATCTGAGGATCACCTTCCTGGCTCTCCTGAGGGAAACAATACCACTCCAGAATGAGAGGGAGTAATGTCACAAATTGTCTCCTCTCAATCATCAGCAGTTCCAAGGAGACAGCCAAGGAAAATGTCTAGCCCTGCCTACTATGTCCAGAGCAGGCTCCACCCCTTCTGCTCAAACTCCATAAAAATGGGCAGTCCGCAGAATGAGGTGACTCACGTTTGGACCCTGATTCTGATCTGTACAGAGCTCCTGTCAGGACAAATAAAATCTATCTATCTATATATCTATCTATCTCTCTCTCTATCTATCTCTCTATCTATCTATCTTAGCCCTTTTGGAATTTTGTTTTTTTTTAATTTATTTTAATAAATATCTTCAATTATAAAGATTCTTATTTTGACTTGTTTCTACAAGCCAGAGTTATATGTTTTCTCTCTTCCTTGTGAGACGTTTTCATATGTTTTGGGGCTTTCTGTATATTTTGACCTTTCAAAGCCAGCTCCCCATTTTTTGGGGCCTGCTTAGGCTAGAACGTGTAGGTGGTATTTGGAGACTGGTTGCTTTAAAGTGAGGCTACATCAGGGCAGGCAGGTGAAGGTCCTGGTCTGCTTTGTAGGTCTTTGAAAGCCTAACACCCCTTATCTCCTTGTTTGAGACTCTGAATCACAACAGCCATCTTCAAATTTTAACACATAATTTAACACTGCTGTTCTTGGATGGCTTTAGGTCTTTCACAGTGGTAATCTTTCGCAGCACAAGGTGCAAAATATGAGAGGACCCAAGGGTATGGAATTCCCCAACTAATCGGGGGGTTCCTTACAATAAATTTAGGAAGTAGATAATGGTGTTAGGAATCAATAAGTGACCATTACTGGATTTGTAAGAAAATACTGTGGCAGTAAGCAAAATGGAGCAGATGCTTAAGTGGAAGCAGATCGTTTGGAAAGAAAAGGAAGCACATCCTTCGACATGCCTTGAGAGTATTTGAGAAAGAAGGTGGGAGACTTTCTTAGAAAATTAATAAATAGGAGGGTGACACACCTTGGTCCAAGAAATGCTGACTGGTGAATTGCCAATACTGTAATGCTGACAGTGTTCACGTTGCAGGGGAACTGTATGAGACTACCAGCATCTTTTTTCAGTTCACAGTTGCGGTTTGGAAGCATTTCTCATATTCAATGATAATGGGAAAACAACGTAATCAGTCTCTTTGGGCTCTTAGAGTATGGTGGTGCTGTTTATTATTGTTTAATAAACAAACCTACTGTTTAGGATTATTCAGTGTTTGCCTCAGTCCTTCCATTTTGAAGCTCCTTACAATATCCTCAACAATGGTTATTTTGAGAGTGCTTTGATTTATTTCTACCTGTTCTATTATTAAAATGCTGTGCTTCTTCCTTCTGTGCTCTTAACTAACTAAAGCTGCAGCACTGGTCTGTGGCAGGGTGGTATTGTCTATTCCATAGTACAAGATGTTCAGACAACACTGGAGCACTAATTTCCATGGGGTATTTAGTCCCCTATTTAAATGAACATTCAATGCTGTGACCCCAGGAATAACAATGGTGCTCTTCTTGATACTATAGCAAGTTTTTCTGTGCTCCTCTATGAAAGGTGCTATATGAATAAAATGTATAATTATTATTATCATTATTATTATCTTTAATTAAATCCTTTACAAGTCATCTATCTGTATACAGTAGCGTGCAGGCCGGAGTGAAGCCCAGAGGAAAACTGACTGTTGGGTCAAAAGGGGAGGGCAGAGAATGGCATGGAGGAATGACATCTGGGTTATGATTGACAGGAAAGGGAAGAAAACGGGAAGCACCCTGAATGGAGGGGTGAGAATTGGAGGCAGGGATGGTTTTAGGAGCAGCTAAGAAGGTGGAGAGGGAGAGAGAGGGGAGGGAGATGAGCTGTTGTACATGAGGTAGGTTACGGTGGGTAGGTGTCCGTCACACAGGGCTGTAGCAATGAGAGATTCATGGATAATTGTAAAGAGTTGAAGTTCAAAGTCGTTCATTTTGCTTTTACGTTTGTGCATTTTTTTGACTGTTCAAGTACATTGCTCTGCAATCCCTCCTTTGTCCTGCTGTTTTTTTTTTCCATTTTGAACCTGTCACAGTGAGGTCCCTACAACACTTTCTGTTGTAATTTCTGTCGAGTTTTGATAACTGCAAAAAGTATGCAGAAATTAATAGCAACAAAACATAGTTATAAAAGTGGTTAGTATGGATGACTCCTCTGTGAGCTTGAGCACTGTAGACAAGCCATCTCCACCACAATTAATGTGTTGACCCAAACCACAGACACTGTAACCTTGACTGTGCCATGATCCATCTGGATGGTGTGAATTCAAAAATACTATGAGGTGGATTGTGCTAAGCCAGTTTTTTTCCTGTGTCTCACCTCAGGTAACATATTTAATGGGACAAAGAGCATGTCCCAAGCAACAAACTTAGTGAGTGGCACATACAGTATTTGTTATGGTCTTTGTTTAGGAATCAGCAGGAATGTAGCCTGAGATGTTCAATTGGTACACAGCAAATGTTATTATTCTTTCTTCGTGCTACAAGGACTAAAGCAAAATGAAATTCAAGTCAGTAATTCATTACCCTAATTGATTGTCTCTCACTGAAATCTTTCCTTTATGTCATAGTGTGAGCGCTTCACTGTGCACATTGCTTTCTTTTAAACACACCACACAAATGTCTCCCTCATTGCTCAGCAACATGAGGTGGTGCCCTTTGAAAAATAAAGGGAGCAATAATATATAAAAATAACAAGAAATAATAATTAATAATATGCAATACCAAATCATACAATTTTCGAAGACCGATTAATCCTGAGCAGAGTTGCAGGGGAGCTAGAGTCTGAACTAGCAAGCATGGCACAAGGCAGGAACAATCTCTAGACAGGGCATCAGCCCATCACAGAATTAGTAATACATCAAAACAAAATGTGAATATTCCTGAATATAACTTCAACATATTAATAATAGAAAAGGAAAACAACACAATGAAAAAGAAACCAGACATAACATACAAGTCAACCAGGCTTTCCTAACATCAGGATTAATGCCAGCAGATAAGACAAACACTCCCTATCACCCTGCATCCTAGGTGGGTGTTTTCTTGCCTCAAGCACCCAGCACATTGTGTCATACAAGCCTCAGGAAATGAACTAACACTAGAATAAGCAATGGAACCCCACTGTTCTGTTTGTTGATATGTGAATAAATGATAATGAATAATGCTTTCAGTCTAATTTTGAAAAATCATTCTAATTAAAATGTTAAATCCTATGTTGATTAAATAGAAATGACAAGCAATGTCATTTAATATGACTATTGTAACGATTTAATTGAAGTTCTTTACAAAATATAAAGTCTCCCAGAGTGGTTTAGAGAATGTACACCGTGAGACTGTGAGCTAAGGCTGTGCAGGAGAGTTTCACAGGACAGTTTTTTTTTTGTTACAGATAAATTGTGTGCGAGAGTGAGAGCTGTGAACATTTTATAGACAGATCTGACAGAGCAGTCTGATAGAGGAACTGCTAAGAGAGTACTGTCATGATGAGTGTTTGCAGGAAGTGCTAGCATGAGAGAGCTGCGAGTTAACAGCTGCAGGAGAAGGCAGGTCACAAGGGAGTTTTACAGAGAGAGTCACAAGAGTGTGGCTAGTGTGATGCAGTAGACGATGGCTGATTTGGAATTTTAGGCTGTGAGAGGAAATACAATAATGAAATCCAATGTGATTATTTCTGCCAGCAAGTCTATAGTGAGAGAGCACCACATGCCTTGAAGCAATATCAGGGCTGACACGAAAGTGTATGGATAGACCAAGACAGCTTTTAGGGGATTCATAGCAGTGAGCACCTATTCCAAATGTAGCAGGTCACCCCTGATTTGAACAGAAACCTATGAACGTAGTTATTTGGTCTAGTACCCCATTACTGTGAAATTGGATCAAAGAGTTGAAAATGAAATGGATGGAGTAAGGGTAGCTATATTCATTATAGAACAGAATAACTGATGTTGCAGGGAAGTGTGGACTAATGTTTAGTAAAATATTACCATAACTTTCGTGGTTCTCCATTCATTCCTGAGCTCAACTAAATTCCTTAGTTTCCTCACTTTGTTTATATGGACTTTTGACTGGAGGCTCGATTATCTTCACGCTCTTTCAGAGAGATTGTGAATTGTATAATGTGTTTGCAGGTTGTTGTCAAGGGTAATAATAATAATAATAGGAATACATAATTAGGTAAGGTTTCATTTCCAAATTTGTGTGTAAAATGTCTTCAGGGCATTTTGTGCAGATAATTGCCCAGATATTACTGAGTGACGTTTCAGTGTAATACTGATGATGAACCTTTATGGATTATCAAATTTCCTTTTTGTCCTCTGCTGTTTTTGTGCATAGTTCTGGTCAAACAATTTAAAAATAGTTCTTTTCACTTTAATATGATAGGTCCCGAAGAGATTTGTTATAGTTACTATAACGGTGTAAGAGTCATTACTAGACTCAGCCCTGTTATAAAAAATCAGCTTCTTAAGCCAAGTGCTGCTTCTAATTGTCTTCTGCAGTATCTGCAAGTGAGACTTTTTGTTCATAGAAATGACACAGGCTATTCTGGATACCATCTGCAAATTAGCAAGTTTTTTCTGGCCTTTATTAACAGTCTGTGGAAATATGAGGGCAATATTTATAAAGGCAAATACACATTTTTTTAAACAAATCAATTTTTTAAGGGTTTAAACAAAATCTGACAAGAATCAGCAGATTTATTAAATAGTATTAATAGGTTATGCCAATATGAAAGTAAAACATATTGAATCCAAACACATTTTTTCATAAATCCTATGTTTCGGATTTAAATAAAATCCGGAATAAAACAAAATCAGCAGATGCTTTTTCAATAATGAAAAATCTTGTTTGCTGTCATCAATTAAATTAAGAACTTTACAATTTTAAATGCAGTTTTTATGAATAAATTAGTATCAATCTTATCATCATCATGATGACTTTCCATCTGCTTCTCTTTGTGGGGCTTATAATAGCAACATGATGAGCTTCCACAAGATCAAGCTACACTATCTCCAACAACATTCTCTGTTTCCTCTTGAGGAATTTCTATGGGCCCCCAGACTAGATGAAAAATGATATTCTCTACAGAAAATCCACCCTGGTGTTCTTCTAGTGGGACATGTCACAACATGGTCAAACTACCTTAACTTGCTCCTCTACATAAAGAAAAGCATGGCTTTCTTCTGAGATCCTCCTCAGTTACTAAGCTCACAAAGACTGAACTGTTTTAACCAGGCTGTTACAGAAAGTGGGCCTAAAACTCTACATAGGAATCTCATGTCATTGCTTGTAACTGTAATCTCAGTATGTCAGTCATTGACCAAGAACTGGGGACCATAGATAAAGTAGAGGATGTAAAATAATACTTAATCTGTAAGTTTAGCCCTCAGTTTATTTCTACTATTTAGTACAAAGCTCACAAATATGCCACCACTGAACTGATCACCACTATCCTCGTTAATCTTCAATCTTAATGTTTCTATGTAAATAATGTTTTAATGAATAAAAACTAAGGTAACAAGGCCCATAAGAGCATAGAAATTAGTTAAATTGAATTAAATTACTTTCCTTAAGCACATTTCCACTTAACAGCTGTAACAGGGCGAGTGATGAGTTACAGCAGTCAGTCAAACACATTTGATTTGAGAAAAATACAAAAAAAAAACAAAAATTAAAACATGCTTGATGGAGCTACAATAAACCACTGGCTTATCATATTTCTAAGTCACTCTTGCGCCGTTCTTATACACTGCTCGTCTGGAGTTCTTCCTGCTAGTCCAACTCTCAGGGCCAAATGAAACTCCACCTTCCAAGAAGGCCTCCCTTTTGGACCGAGCAGACCAGAAGGGGCAGGGCTGACCTGGCTCTGTTTCCCTCAAGGGACAGTTTCTCGATGCTGTTAGAGAAAAAATATATAAAAATATATACATATATATTTTTACGTGACACAATTTTATTCAAAAATGCACTAAAAAGTAAACTTTTTTTTTTTGTCTTGTACTAAGATTTTGTTGGTCAAATGTGATTAAAGATAAAATTGTGGGGTGCCCATAAAATAGTTAATTTAATTCAATTAAAATACATAGATCATTAAAGTGAAATTTCTACCCAGCTTAACTATGAAAAGAAAATGGCATATCATATAAAATTTGATTGAAGAATGTGGAATAATGGTTATAATTGGAAAAATTTTCAAATTATAAGAGTTAACTTTTTAAAATAAGTTAAGAAATCTATGCATTTTCATTAAATTAAACCGCAACATGGTTTTATATTTTGTCATGTGTGACCAAGAAAATCTTAGTACAAGAAAACATTTTTTTTTTACATTTCAGAGCATTTTTATATAAAGCTGTGTCACTTAAAAATCTTTTTTTTAATATATTTTCTATCCATCCTAATGCCACACAGACCTCAGCACATTACAAAACCCTTGAGATGGGTGGGAAGGTGATTTGACAGAGATTACATTAGCGGAATCAAACCTACAATCTTAAAGTGAAACGTAACATTCATTCATGTTCATCTCTCATTTCAGAAAATTCTAAGCATGATGAAATCTTACACGTGTGAAATACTGGAAATGTGTGTTTGTCTATTGGAGAATCAAACCTTCAATCTTTCTTAGAAAAGCCCAACACTTTATCCACTGACCCAGTATTGCCAAATCACGGAAAAGAGTACTTCGCCAAATCTGTATATAATTCATAAAAAAGTGGTACAATTAAAAAGAATTAGTTTGTGTATATTGGTCTTGAACCTTCAACCATTTAATTGAATGTGCAACAATTTGACAAAACTTCAATATCCATCCATTTTCCAACCCGCTGAATTCAAACTCAGGGTCACGGGGGTCTGCTGGAGCCAATCCCAGCCAACACAGGGTGCAAGGCAGGAACCAATCCTGGGCAGGGTGCCAACCCACCACAGGACACACACACACACACACCCACACACCAAGCGCACACACTAGGGCCAATTTAGGATCGCCAATGCACCTAACCTGCATGTCTTTGGACTGTGGGAGGAAACTGGAGCACCTGGAGGAAACCCACGCAGATACGGGGAGTACATGCAAACTCCATGCAGGGAGGACCCGGGAAGCAAACTCGGGTCTCCTTACTGCGAGGCAGCAGCGCTACCACTGCGCCACCATGCCACCCAACTTCAATATCAGTTAATCAAAATTATTATTTTTTTTTTAATTACAGGTAAAATTCCATTACAACAAATATCTTTACAACGAAATTTTCATTACAATGAAGTATTTTTATGGTCCCGACAGTTTCCCCATATGGCACGAGTCTATAGAAATCTCGTTACTACGAAGTACATTCAGCAGATACTTTCATTACAATGAAGTGACCTTGAAATTCTTGAATGAATCATCCACAGAGCAGTTAGTTCTGTGGTCGCAGCTCAGTTGTGCACAACAATCCCCAAACAGAAACATTGTAAAAAAAAATTTCTTTCTTCTGACTTTCCTCGTACTGTTTTTTATTTTTTTGCTGTTTTTGTTTTCGGTGGTTTTCAGTGATACCTTTTGCTTATTGCTCGTCAACATTTGAAAAACATCAAATATTTGTGGCTCATTTAGATAATGTTCGCGTTGAACTCCTACCACCCAATTGCACAGCAGTGCTTCAGCCATTGGATTTGGGCATCATTTACACCCTGAAAGTGTATTATTGCAAGGAAATGCTGAGAAAAATTCTCATCAGCATAACTTGCAGACAAGAGAAGATTAAAATTAACACAAAAGAAGCTATTGAAATGATTGCAAACGCCTGGATGCAAGTTAAAGAAAGCACTATAGTGCCAAATACAGAATCGCATTACAACAAAATCTTCATTACAACAAAATATTTTTTAGGTCCCTTGCAGTTCGTTATAAAGGAATTTTACCTGTAATTTGTCTGCATTGGTCTTGAACCTTGAAGAGCTTGATCGAAAGTCCAACATTTAAATTGCATGGACAGAGAGTGTTAATAAATATAACAAAGCCCTCTTTAAAGCTCGCTCAGAATACTATTCTACATTAATAGATAACAATAATAAAAAACCTCGGGTACTGTTTAGAACAGTGGCTAAATTAACAAATGGAAATTCAGATCAACAGTGCAAAATACCAACAGATATTAGCAGTACAGACTTTATGAACTTCTTCAATGAGAAAATTAAAAATATAAGATCCCAGATCTCTGCATCACACTACAAACCAAATACTAGCTTAGCAGACCCTGTCTTACATTGCATTCAGCACTTTAGTAATTTTAATCCTGTAACTGAGCAGGAAGTCTTAACTTTAATTTCTAAAATGAAGCCCACTACTTGTTCCCTACATCCACTGCCAACAAAACTAGTAAAAAGTGCAATGAATGTTCTTGCAGCGCCTATTCTAAACATTATCAGTAGTTCATTATTGCATGGCACAGTACCTGATACACTAAAAGTGTCAGTCATTAAACCATTACTTAAAAAGTCAGACCTTGACCCACACATACTAAATAATTATAGGCCTATTTCAAATCTACCGTTTCTCTCTAAAATACTAGAAAAAGTAGTCGCCAATCAGCTTCAGTCACACCTTACGCATTACAATTTATTTGAGAAATTCCAGTCTGATTTTCGCACTGGTCATAGTACAGAAACGGCACTAACGCGGGTTGTAAACGACATTCTGATATCCTCTGATGAAGGAAACTCCACTGTAATTATGTTGTTGGACTTAAGTGCAGCATTTGACACCATCGACCATTCTATTTTACTACACAGGCTAGAAAATGATGTTGGGCTTACAGGCACCGTGCTCGCTTGGTTTAGTTCTTATTTATCAAATCGATTCCAATATGTACAGAAATGTGCTGACAGTACTCCATCATTATACACAAAAGTTCAATATGGTGTCCCGCAGGGCTCAGTACTGGGACCTTTACTGTTTTCACTTTACATGCTTCCACTGGGATCTATCATTAGAAAACAATGCTAATTTTCACTCGTATGCAGATGACACCCGGTTATACCTTTCATTTAAATCAGATGAAGTTTCTCCGATGTTGTCTTTAATTAGTTGTGTTAGCGAATTAAAGGAGTGGATGAATGAGAACTACTTGTCTTTAAATACAGATAAAACAGAGATGTTAATTGTTGGAGGGAATGACGGTGATCATAACAATATTTTGTCATCATTTAACTCAGTTGGAATTCCAATTATTTTTACTGAATCAGCCCGCAATCTAGGAGTTATCTTTGACTCTAGCATGTCATTTAAAGCGCATATTACAAAGTTGTCCAAGACATGCTTCTTCCATCTTAAAAATGTTAGGAAATTAAGGCGCTTTCTAAATAAACAGGATTCTGAGAAATTAATTCATGCATTTATCTCTAGTAGGATTGACTACTGCAATGCGGTGTTCACTGGATGTTCAAACTGTTCTTTATACAGCCTCCAGTTAATACAAAATGCGGCTGCAAGAATTATCACAAGAACAAGCAAATACGAACACATAACTCCAGTTCTTAAATCCTTACACTGGCTCCCGGTTAAGTTTAGGGCAGATTTCAAAATCCTTCTTTTAACATATAAAGCATTAAATGGCCGAGGTCCGGCTTACTTGTCTGAACTTATCATGACTTACAAACCAGAGCGCACATTAAGATCTCAAGATGCTGGTCTGCTTATGGTTCCAAGGATTAATAAAATAACAATGGGAGGTCGAGCTTTTAGTTACAGGGCCCCTAAACTGTGGAATGGTCTGCCTGCTACTATAAGAGTGCCCCTTCGGTCTCAGCTTTTAAATCCCGGCTGAAGACTCACTACTTCAGTTTAGCATATCCTGACTAGAGCTGCTGATTAACTCTACATACTGCATCTCTGTTGTTAGTCATTAGCACTAAAACATAAGTAACATGATAGTTAGAATTGGATACTAACCCTCACCTATTCTGTTTCTCTTCTCGGTACTCAAATGTGGCACTTGGTGCCACGGCCCACCTGCCAAGTTGTTTTGCCTGCCTAAGGTAAAGTCATCCCTGATGGAGGATCGCAGGAATCGTGAGAAAGAGGGGTCCTTTCATTGGATTGGCTGGCCCAACACTGTTTCAGCCGTGGAATGGCCAAATGGGGGAGGCAGCTTGATAGATGAGGTCTCCAGGAGTCTAAAATTATCCAAATCTTATTATGTAATACCATCTGTTAAATTCTGCTCCATACTTCAAAAAAAAATTTTATTTTTTATTTTTTATTGAGGATTTGTTCTGTTCTGTGTATTGTATTGTATTGACCCCCTTCTTTTGACACCCACTGCACGCCCAACCTACCTGGAAAGGGGCCTCTCTTTGAACTGCCTTTCCCAAGGTTTCTTCCATTTTTCCCTACTAGGTTTTTTTGGGAGTTTTTCCTTGTCTTCTTAGAGAGTCAAGGCTGGGGGGCTGTCAAGAGGCAGGGCCTGTTAAAGCCCATTGCGGCACTTCCTGTGTAATTTTGGGCTATACAAAAATAAACTGTATTGTATTGTATTGTATTAATCATAATAATACAGTAATACATTTTATTTACATAGCACTTTTCCCATGCTCCCATATTAACCACTTGACCAACACTGCTAATTTGTCATACATATGTGTGTTTGCTAAAATCACTACATATATGTGTAATCGCTAAAAGTATAATATAAGGAAATTTAAATTTGACGTAATTAACATACAAATCAGGGGTCAAAACAGCATGCGGTTTGGTAAAAGTGGCTAAAAATTGATTGCAAAATTTGATCCAGACAAACAGAGGGCAAATTAAATAAAATCGTATAAAAAAAGGAGAGAGTCTATTGGGTGGTACCACATACCTTAGGTGAGCCTGGAAAGCGATCCGCTGTCACGCATGCTTGACACAGCCTATAATCCTATGCATTTTTTCTTCTTCTTTTCCCACTTCATTGTGGGGTCAATGTACTTGATCAACCTTCTCCAAACAGCTCGGTCCTTCAACTCCTTCTTTTACTTTATCCATCCACCTTCACTTTGGTCTCTCTTGCTATCTCTTCCCCTGTACTTCCATTCCCATCACTCTTTTGCCCACATATTCATGGTCTCACCTTATCACATGTCCATAACACTTCAATCTACTTTCCTGTACTTTCTTAGATATCTCTCCTACTTTTGTTGTACCTTTGACTGTCTCATTTCTTATCTCAACATTCTCAATTCTGCCACATCTAACTTCTTCTCCTATGCTCCCTTTATTGCCTACAATCCTATACGCAACAACTATAAACTTAGAATTTAATGAAACATGCAACATTACCACAACACATAGTGTTGACAAATTAAAGGTAAGACATTAAGCAGTGTTTACAATAACTGCACAGTACATAGTACATAGTTATAAGCTGTTCTTTAACTTTTAGGTCAAGATCCTTGATACCCCAGGTCAAGAAAGTCCTCAGATAAGCAACAGAAACCTCCATTGAAAACAAAACTTCTCAATACTTGTCCATCATTTGTTACAGCACGACCACTCCAAGGCAAACAAAATACCAAAATGGACACCAAGAAGAGAACTTGGGCAGACTTAGCAATGGCCAGTTTAAACAATTACTGCAATTAGAACGCAATATAAATAGGCAATATGAACATGTCAGGAAGTGCACTAACAAGACTTTACCATCCTAAAATAATGAGTCTTCAACCTTAATTGGTAAGTAGGTAGATCATTCTAGAGTTTAACGGTCCTATAACTAAAGGCACTGCCTCCTACACTACTTTTATCTTTGGAATTTTACAGTCTACATCTTGAGAGCACTGTGTATGTCGTAGAGGTACATATTGATTATTCTTATTTCTATTTTTGATGTTTCATTTGAATTAACTGTTGATTAGTAATTCAAAGACTGAATGATAAAGCATATCAATAATCAAGAGTGAATAACATACTGTAGCTTCTCAAAGATCTCTAAAAATTAAGAAAAAGTATAATTTTACAATATTTTTGAGCTGGAGAGCAGGTATTAGAAAGTATGTTTGTCTGTATGAATGTTAATTATTTTGAACATAAGCAAGACGCTACAACTAATGTCTTTGCAAACAGTCTGGTTTAAATGAAGAAATAAATATTCAGAAGTGACTGTTTCAGGCATTGATCTACACAAACTATTTAACACTTCCTCTGGTATCATAACCTTTCATAATACCCAGAGAGCCTAAAAAACTCAGGAATATCCAAGAGTCAGATAGACAAAGTTGGTTTGATTTGTGATAGGATCAATTCTGTATGTTGCGGTCAAGGTCTTGGGGTGAAGGTGTAATTTAAAAACATTCTGTACTGAGATATTCTGTCCTTTCTTAAAGCCTTAGAACTTCCTCAGTGTAGTTTATACCAAAGAAAACAGCAAAATTCACCCTTTATAGTCTGGAGATTCCATTAGTACCTTACTTTTCACCGAGGTGTCACGAACTAAGTACACTTTTTTCTTTATTTTTTACATTAATAATTTAATAAATGAACTGTGTAACTGTACAATTGTTATTTGATTTTAATAGGAAATGCATTGATGAGTGTCATCGGCTTTTGAATGAACATCAAAATCTCCTAATGGAAAAAAATATGCAGAAGGAGAAGAACTGGTGCTATCAGCGAACCCAAGGGACACCATGACACACTGTGGATCAGAATTAAGACTTCCGAACATGCTGAAAATGTTTTGATAAGTATGAAATAAACTAAGAACTGTGGTGACAGTCCAATTAAATTTTTAATATACTGTACATTAGCTTCCTTGAAGAATCGTGGGGTAATGTAGTTTGTCCATTCAATTTATTTACTTTGAGTCTTTGAATATTAGTAGTACTTTAGTTTCTATAATCTCCATATCATTTAGCATTTCTTTAATATTCCCTGTTGGTATAGTCATGATTCCCTGTCTGATCTGGCATGTACAGGGATTGTGCATCAAGGCTAGAATTAGTCATTTAAAAGACAACATGTCAGCATAGTAGATTCATTTCTAAAAGATGATTACAGAAAAGCATCAACTCAGATGTAATATGAAAGAAGAATTATAACCAAAATATTCTGAACCATTTAATTTGAATAGCCTCTTTTTTCAGATGCAGCTACATAATAGCAAGCAGATTCTCCATTTGCACTTAGTGCACCCCAAATTGACTTAACAACATTATCCAGCTGAATAAACAGTTAAGTCATGATTTAAGTCATTAACACAGGTATGGTAAGGAATGCTGTTAATGGGTAGTAATTTTTAAATATCTTTTGTCATTCAAATGTTATTTTGTTCATATTAAGGGACCCAAAGTAACCTAATATACATAATTTTCTCAAACACTCTTAATTCAATTCAGGAATTACACAGGTTTAGAATTGTTTGGTTATAATTCCTTTTTCATATTACATCAATGCCTTCTAGTTATCATCTTTTAAAAGTTGATCTACTATGCTGACACGTTTTCATTTAAATCAGGCACAGGGCAGGAGCCAAGCCTGAACAGGGCATTAGCCTGGACCCAAAATGTATCATGAAAATCCATTCTACTCTATTGCACTGCAACTCTAGCCTGCACTGTACATTGTTAACATCTCACAGGAATGATTAATGAGTTCAGGGGGTTTTCACGATATCTGAATCCTCCTTTTAACATGAACCAGCACAAACTAAGATTCAAAAGACCATGTTTTCTCCTTCAAATACTCCAGTGTTCATTGTTAGTAATACTTCAGCCAGTTTTATCAAACATTATTGTATTGCCCTTGAGAAGAATGAGACAGAGTTACAACATTATTTGTGACAATTAATTAATGGAAAGTTGTAGTTTTTTTTTATAATTACATTAGGGAAAATATAAAGCAATGAGTGATACACAGACATGATCGGCAGTGTTCTTAATGTGTAGCATGACAGCTATGATATTTATCAGACAAAAATATCCTTAACTATAGGAATAAACATCATTTAAAGAACCAATATGGCAGATTGTCCCAATGCCTGATTGTTCTGGGAACATGAAGAGGGCAGTATGATGGTCCAAATGTGGGGAGTCCATTCCACTATAGTTAAGGGTAGCTTTTGCTACAAGTATATCATTTACTTGATATGCTTTAGCCCTCAGTGAATAAGACCGTGTTGTCTCCCAGCAAAAGCATGGAGATGGAATTTTAGCCCTGTCAATTTAGCAGTACTTAACCACTGGTAGCTTAAATGGGCTTCAGCATATAGAATGAGTATTTTGGCGCACAGCCCACTAGGCAGCTCTGCTCTCTTTGCTGTCGATGTGTCACCAACAATGCATAGGATTCACCTTGCATTTCTGTGCCTCAGAATACCTATGCATGAACCAAACTTTGGAGTTTGTTTAAGGTCTTACTGTCATCAATGTATTTTCTATGTCCAAATTTGTTATGCATGGTAAATCACTCAAGCCTAGGGAATCCATTCCCGGACATTTTTCATTCCCACATTCCCGAGAATTCAACTGCTGTAATTCCCGGGAAAACGGGAACGGCCAAGCTCGCATATATAGCGTGTAAAAGTGTGAAAATCGATCAAGAAATAACAGAGTTATAGTTGAAAATAATTAAGTGGCACGGTTTTTTGGCCCACGGTGTAGTGTGTTGCTCACTAATTCATTCAACAGCAGACCAGCAGCAGTCAGTCTCCCGGGACAGTGGACTGGGACGTGTCTGCACTCTGCCGGGACGGGGCAGAGTTCATTGATGTCTGTGCTATTGACAGCTTTGAACAGCAACTTGAAATTGCAATGCGTCAGTCTGGTGGGTCGGAGTGTCACTCTTTTACTGTTCAGAAAAACTACGTAATGGTCCATCCTCTGCTGATGCCATGCAGTGTAACTTCAAGGTCCTCGGTCGATGTGTTGTGAGGAGGACTGTTCGCATGTGCCATCAAAAATCACGCAGAAGAAGTACCACCTCTGGTACGAAAAAGTGTCTGTTTTGTTGTTTTTGAGCTATTACACTTTCATTATTTGAATCACAAATAAATACAGAAACATATGTGTAATTTTAAGTTTATGACTGCTATTTGTTACCACAGAATTAAAAAATACCTTATTTTCCCTCATTTTATTCTTTAATCAAAAATCAAAATCTGAAAATTCCTTTCATTTTCGTTTTTTGTTTTTGCTTCTAAAATGAAATTTCAAATACCAAAAAGTACACGGACCCAATTGTATCCGCATTATCTGTGCCAAGAAACTTGCCATCACAGAATGATGACAAGAAACTGGATGCATCAGTAAAAGCTGAAATGGCGGTGTTTCAGAGCAACGGCAAGCACGGGCGTTGTTTAGAACAAGTCTATCAGTATCTGATGACTGTGCCACCTTCTTCAGTGGAGGCAGAGTGTACTTTCTCAGTGGCTGGTGTACTCTGCACGAAGGTGCGCTCTCGCCTGGACGACCACACGCTGGACTCATTGTGCTTTCTACGCTCTTATTACTGCAACTAAAGATACATGTACTTATATGACAGCATGAACTGCTTGTAGATAAGGTTAGTCTTTTATTGGTGTCAACATATTGCAGTAGTTTTAGTAAAAATACAGTAAGTGTCGGTCGTTCTAAAACCGTTCACATGTGAGATGCCCATGGACAGTGTCATCCCCGGGAGCCCAGGATTCCTGGGAATGACATGCGGGATTCCCAAATTCCCGGGAATGGATAAACCCATCCGGGAATGGATTCCCTACTCAAGCCTTTTGGCCCTGCCTCGCACTCTACAGTAGGAGTCCTGCTATAGAGGAGAAGTTAAATCCAGGCCAAGTGCTGACAAAAAGTACAGAACTACTGCTAAGCTGTAAAGGAAGGACCAGACTTGTTGCCATTGGTTCTTTGAGCAAATACAAGTCTAACCTTTTTGATGATAACAGGCATGGTCCAACAGTGATTGAGTTTTATCATTTCTTTCACTGGCCATGATGATAAACAGCACAACTGTAGGATATCTCTGAGTCACTACTAGTGTCATTCAACAGACACTAATGCACTGTTATCAGATGTACATTTAGTACACTTACTTTTGGCGTTTTGGTCAAAGCTGCATATGAAGTAATTTATTTCTATGGTCAGATAACTGGCAACTAAACATCGGTTCCAAGAGTTATGTTGAAAAAAACGTTTCTTTAGTGGCTGCAGCCTCATACTGATTGCAGGGTTTTTCCGTTCTTTTGACATAACTTTGAGTAGACACTTTATGCCTACTTTTAGTCCTTGATCAACAGTTTCTGCATTGAAGGATGATGATGTCTGACTTTGTTCATACTATCAACACAGATTTGTATTGTGTGTGCAATTATGAGACCAAGTTTACTCTGCTTAGCCTTCGTCAAACAACTCATCTGTGGAAGGCAGGTCTAAGAAGGCTAAACAAATAATAAAGTAAGCACACTAAACAAACAGGACAGTAAAGCCGAGGGGACTCCTTAACAGGCATAATTTATCTTAACGGATATCAGATTGCCTAAAAAAAAGACAGCAATCCAGTTAAAAGTATTTGCCCTTCCTTGTATCATGCACTTGTAACATGTACATCATTTTGTATAAAGCCTAAATAAATATAGCATAATGAAAAATCACATAACGTAACGGAACATAACACTCTCAGACCTTACTAACTGAATTCTTGGTCACCGGAGCCCACAGCCTATCATGGTGGTAAAGAACACAAGGTAGAAACCAGCCCTGGACAGCTTCTCAGTCTATCATAGGGCCCTAACACAATGTTTGTATTTATAAATTAAAATCTTTACTCTCTTCATTATGTTTAGAATATGTGCACTGAAATATTTCTTTAATAGCATTAAAAAAAATATTTGAAAGTGCAGGGTTGAGCAAAAGTAGGTTTACAGTTGTTCAGATGGAAAATGACTTGCAGGTTATGATTAAAACAAAGCTTTATTAACATTATTAACCTTCTTTTGTCCACCTCTGTATATCTAGAATAAAATGGCATTCTCCCAAATCAGGAAACAATCCTTGTTATTGAGTATTAAATTCAAAGAAGGTCTATGCAAAGGCTCAGCCATAGGGAGGTAGTGCAGACAGGTATTTCAAGAGAGAGAAGAAAGGACAGAAAGGGAGTAATCATCTCATCCCTCAGGGAGGGAATACAGTAACTATTTGTGTTTATTATTAATTTCTTTGTATTGTTTAATAAACGTATTACTTTGTTTTGAGTAGTGTACATCGTAAATCACTTTTTACCTTATCACAAATACAATACAGACGTATGCCATCTAAATATTTTTTATCATTATTGTATGTCTTCAATACCAATATTGTAGGTCTCGACCAAGTTGATTCGTATCTTGCACCTATGTACAATGTTTGTAGATGCTCTGGTTACGGTGGAAATAAACATGTCCACATAAATGCATGTATAGGTGAAATTTAGGCACCCTTTAGGGTTTTATATTATACAGTCCTCCTCAGCACATACTTACATGGGTTCAATATGGCATTCAAACAAATGTCTTATGTTTTTTACAGATAAGAGGAGATCGATCAAGCTTTTTTTTTTTTTTTGCTTTGTCTGTGCTCATATCGGAGAATATGCATTCTATGATTCTTCTCTTTTATATGTGTATTATGGTATTACTGAGTATGGTTATGTCAAGTTTTTAATTTCCATAATTGTGTGATATGCAATTCTGATATAAATCCCCAATGTTTTACAGTATAATGCAAAATAGACAAAATGCTTTGTAAAGTGGAATCTTATTTATTTTTTTCTTTTCTCGGATACAGTTTTAGGTTTCCAGAGCACCCTGAGAAATGAGCTATACCTTTGTTCTTTTACAATTTCTAAATGTATTCTCAAGTGCTATTATTATTTTTATTCTTATACAAGATAGTATTATTATTTTAAATTAACAGGGTACGGCATCTAAAATTAATATTATGGATGAAGGATCATTGCAATATAAAAAATGGCATCTGAGTTTAAACAAGCACGTAGGTTTATGTTGTGATGGGGAAAAGACAAGATTGTTTAAAGAGCAAACCAGGAGAGATACATGAATCAGAAAAGGGTCAAAACCAGGAGATCAATAAGAGCCGAAACAACAAAGCCAAACAGCAAGATGAAAATCGAGGTCAAAAGGACAAAATGAAAGTCAGGAACCCAAAGAATCAAATCAGAAAACAAGAAATACTCATGATAGGTTTAGCAAAGGTTTTTTTTACTTACAGCTCAGATGAAGACATGGTGAAGTGGAGTTATGTAAACACAATGCTGCAGTTAGCAACAGGTGATGGATCTGGACACCACACCATGATGGGAAAGGATACCCTGGAAGCTGGAGTAAGCCGCAGTGCACTGACGGCACAAGAGACAGCCGCCAGAAGAAATAAAATTTAAAATTATAACACTTTGCCAGAGGCAGGACAGTTTGATTAGACTGCTGCCAGGATTTTCAAGTCTGGATGTGGAGGGCTGCAGTTTTTTTTAAACCCTTTTTTTGAATTAGAATTTTTTTGAATTTTTTCTGGTAAACCTATTATTGCTCAAACAAGAACATTAGAACAATCTAGACATGACCAGGCCTTTTAGCCTAACAAAGGTCGTCCACTCCTATCCACCTAATTCTTCCAAGATAACATCACATCTATCTCTGAAGGTCCCTAAAGTCTTACTGTCTACTGCACTACAAATTTTGCACTTAATTTTGGTTAACTTACTTAAGATGTTAAAGTCTTAAAAACCTGCATTCACCATTTTTAATTGTTTCTTGATTTCTGAACCAATCTACCAATTAACAATGGAGTGAAAATGACAAAGGAATGAGCACTTCACCAGAAAACTTAATCCCATTTATACTTGTGTATGTTCATCATGACAGATCTTTATTAATAAAATATTTAGAAAGAAATTAAAGAGAAAAAATAACTATTTATTCTGCTGTAGGGCGCCAATCACTTGGATGATTTTCTTCAAAAGGAAAAATCAGCAAGAATGGTCTGACATAGGACAATGAATTCCATAGAATTAAATAATAGGTTCTGTTATCAACATGACTGTGACAAACCCTTCCAGGACTGAACTTAACAAGCTCTAATCTATTGTGTATTCTTCACTGCTAATTACTAATTTTGGGGCAGGTTATGCATTTATAGTTTTACAGTGTGTTGTCAAGGAGAGTAATGCATCCTGAAAAGTTGGAATTATGGGATTTATTTTTATTGAAGACAAAATTGTACAACTCCGCTTTAATGTATGTGACTTTTAATGATTTACACATTACATAATTAACATAGAAAAATAAAAATAGATAAATAGAAAAATGTAATATTCACTTAAAGAGGCCCTTGTGTTGACAGAAACTGAACAAACCAGGAGCAGTTTCAGTTATGCCAGGTTACCTTTGAAAAGGAATATAAGCAAGATGGGGGCATTCAACCAGTAGGTTTGATCAATTTCAGAGAGCTCAATTCAACTCCTGCTGTTTCAGATGGATGTCTGGGATATAATTAGAGTCTTCGTGATATACGGTTACCACCCATAAAGGAAAGAACAGGTTTTCTCATTAGTTTTGCTCAATCCGAGGCCAAGTCCTTTAGTTTTGTGTTCCAATTCAGTTGCTCCAGTCTCTTTAAATTCCTATGCTGTTCATTGACATTTGTCTTGAATAATTTATTTCATGCAGTAAAATATTTTATATACATACACAGCTGCACACATATAACATATATAAACTGATGTTCTGAAAATACAGTTAAAATTTGGGAATGCTGTACCTTTTATTATATGCAGTTAAGATTCACTTTCATTATATGAATCTCTGGTACAGTCAGACTCACATGATGCACTACTGCATACATTTAAGATGAATTGCCAAAAAGGAGCAAACAAGCTGCAAAAAAAAAGATCTGCCAAGAAATCAGCCTTTCTGTCAATTCACTGAAGGGTGCAAGAGCTTTGGCAGATATGTATCAAGGGATTACTTTTTCTGTATAGAATAAGGGGAAACATTGTATGACAGAGCCTTGAAGCTCTGACTCAGAAATCAAAAGAGAATTAAAAATAAATAAGCTAGTTTTAAAATAAAGATGTATCAGTATGTGTCACTAGCTTGCTCGTCTACATATAAAAAGAGAGAAAAATGAAACCTTTTCAATTTAGAATTACTGCCTCAATCATACTTAGAATTCATATTCAAAAATGGTCTTTACGTGGTATATTTCTTTTGAGCTTGTAGGTACCTATAACACACCTAATTTTAAACCTGTTTGTTTGTTCTTTGCACTTTTATGTATTTTTCCTTAATATCATGCTACTAGGACTGTCTCCAGGGTTGCTCAATGTTTTGTGCCAGATGGATGAAAATGGATGAAAGGACTAATATCCTCCTTGCCTCAGATAAGGTTATGCTTTCATTGCTTACATTTTGATCACAAGCACAATCACAGAGTACCTTACAAACATTATAAACAAAAATTCTTTCTCCAGGGTAAACCATCAATCACCATACAACACTGTTCTTTTATTGATGCAGCAGATCTTCACATCTTCTATTGGAATCCCTGCTACTTACTGCTTAGCTAGACCTCAGTAGTTGCTTGTAGATGTCCTTGCATTTATGTACACACATACTAAGGACATATGAGGCCCAATGCTTCTTTTCAGGTGTCCACAAGCACAAAGTAGTGTTCCTTATAAGTTACAAGGAAATATGCTAAACTGTTTCATTTGCAAGAAGGACATACAGTAGATCATAATAGCACAGATGATAATATAGAAAATAACAGCTAATGACACCCTTGAACTTTGGCAGGCTCAGGGTATCAAAGTTCTTAGACTTGAAGGGTTGTCGAGCAAAAAATGTATCCTTACCTCGAGAAAAACTACCTAGAAACTGTGATAAAATTTATTTTTAAAAGTTTACTTTTGTTGTCACAATCATGCCTCAGAAATACTTTTCTTGACTAGAATTCTTTGTTACTTCAATGTGGACATCTTCAGTAAGTTTTAAGGCTTTTTTTCAAATTGCAACCCTGTTACTCATTAGCTCCAATATAAAAGACAACAGTGGCCTTTATGAAACTGAAATATATTGAAATACATCCAAAATGTATGTGGATTTGTATCTTTTAATATAATATAACTTATATAGGGTTCAAATATAGATTTTTAGGATAATAACTGAAATATAAGGAACCATGTAGTTCCCTTAATATAAAATTAAGCTATACTGCAAACATAAAAAAATGACATGTATCTTGAAAAATAAACTCTAAAATATGTTGCATAGCATAACTAGAATGTGTAGCATATTAAAAAACAGTTTGTAATATTTTTCTGAAGTGTATCTTCCAATATATAATTCATAATATTTTAAAATATATTAAGAAATATATTTTTGAGAAGTATATTCCAGTTTACAAAAATGGCATTGATTTACATATTTTACGATAGATAGATAGATAGATAGATAGATAGATAGATAGATAGATAGATAGATAGATAGATAGATAGAAGGGGAAGTTCACAAAATAGGAGTGATCAATAAAAAAGAGAAAAATAAAATTAGAAAAATAAAGTCGTACACGGAGCTGCTGAAAAGGCTGCCACTCTTGGCGGCACCTGAGTCATTATTTGTGTCAGTATAATATGTGTCAGTATACTGCAAAATGGTGATGTATATTTATCCCTGAAGTATTTTATAACATATTGTAAAATATATTCATATACTATAGGTAGTAATATATATTTTACATATATTTTAGTTTTATAAGTGAGGCCAGTTATTTTTTAAAATGTATAAAATATGCTTCACAATTTCATGTGGCAAATATGCTTGTGAAAAACACCAATATTGCCTTTTACCTCCCAAATGGAAGTCCAAACCTGATAAAAAAAACTTTCAACACCCAAAACAAGCCACAAAAATATTACTTCAAATCAAAATATGTAATAAATCAAATCAACAATAAAAATATCTTAAAAGATAGTTAATTACCAAATAAAAAACAGGAATAAACATTCAAGGGATTACAAGGAACATAAAATTAAGAAAAGACAGAAATTAAAACCGGAATGGTAATACAAAAGGTAAAACCAAAAAACAAAGCAAAAGTCAAAATATTCGGAATAATTTTTTCAAAATATGTTGCAAAGGGATAAAGATAAACTACTCCACCATTAAACCTAAAAACAGACTTTGCAGTTAAATACAAGAAACAACAACATCATACCTGAAAGTACTGCCAGACTTGGGAGTCTTTGCTACAGCAAGTGGCTTTTGGCAAGTGTCCTTCTTAAACAGACCACTCAGGTAGCACAGAACACAACTGATGGTATGGGATGAGGACAAATAAAAACCCTAAATAAAATGTGCACAAGACAAAGGTAAATGAATAGGAGAAAATGATAACAATAAAGAAAAATGTTACTGCAACGAGGTACTGCAATAAACCTAACATGGATTAAGTTGAAGAACACATCCTGCAGAGCCAATGCTGGGAGAGCAGCAAGGAGTGTTCAAGCAATTACTCCTGTGACTTTGTTATGTTACAGAAATTCCTGCTTCTTCTTTCCACCTTCTTTTGAATGATAACTGATCTACATTCAGCAATAGTTATATTCAAGACTACTCAGGAAGACAAGGCTAAGGATGTTTAGTGAAGGCTGCAGAATACCAGGAGCTGTGAGGTTTGAGTTGTGTTTCAATGGGTCATTTGCATTGTGTCAAAGCAGATCTACACTGCCTATTGCACATCTCTTCTCATTCAAATTCATAATCAGACATGAGCTGGTACAATTTTCTTTGGCAGACATTTAAAAAAGTAGATTCTCTTATACCAGCAGCAGCCCATATAAAGCCTAGGGCTGGAGTAAATGAGCACATTTATAATATGAGCTGTAAAAGAATGCACCAAATTTGATTCTTTTTTTGTTCCAGGAGTTAACTCACATTTTGGCTTTCTTAGAGAGCTGATTACAAACAGTACATGAAGTGAAATGCTCATTTTATTGAAAGTAAATAGAGTCTGAGTATGTTTTCACACATCATATCTTTATGAGGTCTGGGCTCAGCAACACAAGAAATCAAGTACATTTTATAGCACTAGCACCATTTCAACAATGTCTTTTTCAGGGTATTAATACATACAACACATACTGCATATTACAGATAATAATAAACGTATATAGTATTAATACTTATACTCCTTTTCATTGCTTATTTCAATGCTTGTACAAACTAGACATAAGAAATACAGCACATGAAGCAATTGTTAAATCTTATAAATATGCATATATTTTTCAGTTGTAATTTTCTAGTGCTGTTCAACTATTTTTCTGAATTCACTTTTTCCAGTGAATGATGTGAAAGGTTATTTCAGAAGCACCCAAGTAAGACTGAAAACAGCCCTAGATGTGTTGCCAGCCAATCACAAGGTATATTCACTCATATTTGGCTAATATGGATTTGCCAATTAACTTAACCTTTACAAATTTGAGATGTTGAGGGGGGATTACTGAAGAAACATAATTGGACATGGACAGAATGTACAAACTGCATACAGACAGAAACCAGGCCAGAAATTAAAACTAGATCCTTGGAGAGGCATTAAACATCATGCCAATAATCCACCCAGTTCACAGAAGAGCAACTAAATGTGTGTCAAAAACCGCTTTACAAAAGTATATCTGCTTGTGCAATACTGTCTAGGAGACAGATTATGAAACATGACACAGTTAAATGTTAGTTCAGAATAAATATTCAGTGAAAACATACAAGCAATTTTTTTAACCTGAGAACCAACATCACACCAGTGAGAAGAGCTAAAAGATGTTGAATTGATCAAAAATAATTTGAAATTGAGAGAATGAATAAATACAACTCAATTTCTGCATTTTTTATGATGACTGTAGAGCTCAATTTTTGAGTAAGCATGTGTTACTGCGACTGTTCATGCTTGCAACAGACAGCAACATAAAGGATAACTCCCAAGAGCCATTTCTCTTAACATGATGTTTAGTATATTTGTATATTACCAATTGATTTATATATCCTGCATTTTAAAGAAATATGTAACATGAATATAAAAGCATATTTTTTATTAGGAGTGTGTGTCTGTTCAACATCCACAAGACCAGACCTTATCTGACAGAGTATGCAGCACAACTACTAGTCCAGGCTTTGGTCTTGTCACGTCTGGACTACTGCAACTCGCTTCTGGCAGGCGCATTCACTTGTTCTATCAAGCCACTGAAGAAGGTTCAGAATGCAACACCCCATTTTGTATTTAACCAGCTGAGATGGGCACATGTCATTCCTCTCTTCATGTCCTACACTGGCTCCTTGTAGCAGCATACATTAAGTTCAAATCCCTGGTGCTTGCCTACAGAGTAGTCAGTGGGTCATCATCTGCTTTATATGGAGACACTGGTGAGGTGCTTCTCTCCCACTCAGGTCTGCCAGGGAAGAGTGTCTGGCCATGCCGCATCTATGTGGTACGAAGTCTCAATCCAGACTCTTTTCCTGTGTAGTTCTGCATTGCTGAAATGGGCTGCCTGCTGACTCCCACAATGTGTTTAAAAACTGACCAAAGACCCATTTGTTCTGTTTCTATCTGATGGAAAAAAAAAACTTTGCTCTGCGATATTTTATATTTTTGGTTAATTTGTTTAAGTTTAATTACTTTATTGATTGTAATCTATGATTATACATGTATGAGTTATTACATTTTTTCACTTGTGGCAATCAACTTTTGTTACCTGTCCTACTACGCTCACTGAACAAACAGGCCCTAGACTAATGTTACTCAATTGTTTACCACTTTTGTAAGTCGCTTTGGATAAAAGCGTCTGCCAAGCAAATAAATGTTAATGTAAAAAAAAAGTGCTTGAAACTGTATGCCAGTTAAACTAGGACATTATGACATTTGCACCAGCACATTTAAATTAGAAAATAAGCTCATATATAACATTTAACTTTATATTATTATACCATACATATAATTGAACCAAGCTAATCAAAGTAAGCTATTCTGTTAGATTTCTTCAGTCTGCCATGTTGCATTAAACAAAAGCGTATGGGACTCCACCAGTTGGTGTAAAGAAAAGACGTCCATGTTGGAGTTCATTTATAACAATGGCTCAAGACTCTTCATTTACTGAGTATTTTGCATAACAAGAGACAATAAGAGTAATTACTATAGCGTTTTTAATCAATTAGCTATTTTATTAAGTGGAACACACAGTTGATATCCTGCAAGAAGCTTTAACTCTGTTATGGTTGGTGGGGTTAAAGTTGTTACTGTGACAGTTATGAAAGATGGTTAATATATCCAGTGAGGTGACAGAGACGCTCCGCAGCCTTTGCTTACTTCGGCAGCCTGAGAAGCTGAGCTGGCGAAAACGCAAGTGCAGTGATCGGAAGCAGAAACAAGGGAAACGCGGCGGTGTTAGCACAAGGCTAAAAACTAACCCAACCAGACCTGCGATACCGTTTATTCTGCTTGCGAATGTCTGATCGCTGGACAACAAGCTGGATTATATAAAGTTGCAGCAGGCCAAGCAGTGGAAAATGAGAGACTGTTGCATCTTTATTTTCACTGAGACATGGCTCCAGGAAAGCACTGCAGACTCAGCCATCCAGCTAGACGGACTGACCATCTTCCGAGCGGACAGAGACGCCTCTTTGTCTGGTTAGACCCGCGGGGGGGACTGTGTGTTTATGTGAACAGAGAGTGGTGTACGAATGCTGTCTCTGTTGCGTGACACTGCTCCCCGCTGATAGAGGTTTTATCAGTAAGGTGTCAGCCTTTCTAACTGCCGAGGGAATACAGTTGCGTGCAGGTGGTTGCTTTCTACCTCCTGCCTAGCGCAAATGCTAACCAGGCACTAGTGGAACTCTTCAAGATCATCAGCAAACTGCAAACGATGCACCCCGAGGCATTTTTCATTATTGCTGGAGACTTCAATCATGCCAACTTGAAGTCAGTTCTCCCAAAATTCTCCCAGAATGTGAACTTTGCTACTAGAGGGGGAAGCTGTCTGGACAATGTTTACACGAGTGCTCCTGACGCCTACAAGGCCCTACCCTACCCCCACCTCGGCTGTTCAGATCATATCAGCGTTTTTATGAAACCTGCATACAAGTCCCTGCTGAAGCGCACTAAACCAGCCCACAAGAACTTCAGAGTGTGGCAGGTTGGTGCTGTTTCAGCTCTCCAAGACTGCTTCGAATTGACAGACTGGGACATTTTCAGGGAGGCTGCTATGGATGGTGACTCCATCAGTCTGGAGGAGTACACAGACTCTGTGGCTGGCTACATCTCCAAATGCATAGAGGATGTTACTGTTACCAAGGATGTTACCACAAGAGCCAACCAAAAGCCCTGGTTGACGAGAGAAGTGCACAAGCTGCTCAAGATCAGAAATGCAGCCTTCAGATCTCGAGACAAGGCCGCCCTCAGGGTGACCAGAGCCAACCTGTCTCACGCTATAAGGAGAGCTAAGTGGGCATACGCATAGAGGATTAACAAACACTTCAGCAGCACCAGAGACACACGTTGCATGTGGCAGGGCGTTCAGACAATTACAAACTACAAGCCCAACTCACACAGCAGCGATAGTGATGCCTCCCTTCCGGATGAGCTGAACAACTTCTTTGCACGGTTTGAGGCGCAGAACAAAGAGCCTGCGAGAAAAGCAACACCTCCCTCCACTGACCAAGTACTCTGTCTCTCCATAAATGACGTGAAGAGGACTCTATCCAGAGTCAATCCACGCAAGGCTGCAGGACCTGACAACATACCTGGTCGTGTGCTCAAAGAATGTGCCAGTCAACTGGCTGGTGTCCTCACAGACATCTTCAACACATCTCTGAGCGAGTCGTCAGTCCTAGCATGCTTCAAGTCATCAATGACATGCCTGAATGACTACCGACCAGTTGCACTCATGCCAATCATAATGAAGTGCTTCGAAAGGTTAGTCATGTCACACATAAAGACTAATCTCCCTGCTTCCCTTGACCCTCTTCAGTTTGCATACCGCTCAAACAGGTCAACTGAGGATGCCATATGCTCTGCCCTTCACCTCTCCCTGACACATCTGGATAAAAAAGACACATATGTCAGGATGCTATTTATAGACTTTAGCTCTGCCTTCAACACAATCATCCGACCAAAGCTGGTTGTAAAACTGAGCAGGTTGGGCCTGAACAGTACCCTCTGCATTTGGATCCTGGACTTCTAGACAGAGAGGCCCCAGTCAGTTCGGATGGGCTGCAGCACTTCCAGCATCATCACACTGAGCACTGGAGCACCGCAGAGCTGCATGCTTAGTCCACTGCTATTGACCCTGCTGACTCACGACTGCACAGCCACGCACAACACCAACCACATCATCAAGTTTGTGGATGATACGACGGTGCTGGGACTGATAAGTAGGAATGATGAAACAGCATACAGAGATGAGGTGGAATGGCTGTCTGCATGGTGTGAAGACAACAATCTATCTCTCAATGTCGACAAGACAAAAGAGATAATCGTGGACTTCAGAAAATCACATCCTGCCCACATCCCACTCAGCATCAATGGTTTAGATGTGGAGACTGTTAGGAATACCAAATTCCTCAGTGTGCACATAACTGAGGAACTTACGTGGACACATAACACCTTATCACTAATCAAGAAAGCTCAGCAGAGACTACACTTCCTGAGGCGGCTGAAGCGAGCAAGTCTTCCCCCTTCCATCCTCACCATGTTCTACAGAGGCACCATTGAAAGTGTTCTGACCAGCTGCATCACTGTCTGGTATGGCAACTGCAACATATCTGACCGCAAGCGCCTGCAAAGGATAGTGAAGACAGCAAAGAACATTACTGGGGTGCCTCTCCCTTCACTACAGGACATATTTTACAAACGCAGTGTCTGCAAGGCCTGCAGCATTGAGCAGGACCCCTTACACCCCTCACATGGACTTTTCACACTTCTGCCATCCAAGAGAAGATACTGCAGCATCAAAGCCAGATCTGCCAGGCTGCAGGAGAGTTTTTATCCCCAAGCTGTTAGACTCCTTAACACCAGGCTGCCCCCTGGGACCTTCTACACCAACCACCTCTAAAAACAGAGCTTTTATACATGCAAGCCACTTTCCTGCAAAGACAAGTGTGCATGTAGAAAAGAACTGAAAATCTCATACGGACCTTTAAGTATTTTGACACTCTTGATATCCTTCTGCTGTGAAACATTCAGACCTGTCATTGTTTACACACGTCTTAAACAACTATTAGCATACACTGATAATTTCTGTATTATCTATATCTATTATTTATTTATTTATTATATTACATATCTTACACATCAATATAGCTGCTATTTCTTTGTCTTGTCTTTGCACAATGTCTTGTCTTGTTTGTGTTTTAATTTTAAATTTAAATTTTAATTATATTTTTAATTTATTATTTGCACGTCATGTTGTTACATTGTAGACCCCGAGCTTCGCAATTTTGTCTATCTATATACTTGTATATGGTTGAGATGACAATAAAGTTCACTTTGTGTTTGTTGTTTGTTAACAGGGAGCTCACTGCTATATTAATTAATAAAAGTGGGCCCTGAACAGCTATGCTTCCAAAAGCATTTATTTTAAGAAAAACAATTAAATCTATGAAATAAAAGTATGTATTTATAATGTTTCATAGGTTGTCTGTTTATAGTAACTCTTATTATGTGTTATTTTCATTTTAGATATTCATTTTTAGATACTGCACTGCAATTTATGGTTTTGTGAAAGAAGTTATATCCATTTTAAAAATGAGAATATGTTCCAAAAATGTCCTCCCATCAACTTTATATGCCATTTGGTTAGGAAGCAATGCTTTTAACATGATATTTAGTCCTTGGACTAACTGCAATACTAAAGTTCTATCATTCTACTTAATTTTCATTCTCCATGCCTGAAAACGTACCTATTTTTGTTAATGTTCTTTTTGGTAAATGCATATGTTCAATAATAGCAACAACAATAATAATAAACATGTTCATTTCCAGTCCTCAATGCCATCTATCTTCAAATACTGTGCCCTTTTATCCCATCATGAACGCATACCTTAGGAGGGTGAATATGCAGTTTGTTTACCTTGTCAACACAGCACACATCTAACCTAATTCAACCACCATTGATTTATCCCATCCAGGGGTGCTATTTACATTTTCTATCAACCAGAGAAGACCTGTATTGATATTCTAAAAGATGGAACTGATATCTCTTGTGTTCTGTGTGTGTCAATACTATGGGCTGCTTAGCTTAAATAAAGTTTAAATAGCACATACTCTAGCTTCTTGAAGTCACATGCAACAAAAAACCATACTTGGCATCTTATGCTTCCTTACTCAAGAATTGTGTAGCCACAACCAGAACAGGACAAAGCAAATAGTAGAATGGTGCAGCCTTTAAAGTGGTGTCCATTTTAGTGTTTTTATTTTTTCTGTATTTCTACCTAAAGATGATGAAATCACAACACTGCCATCAGCTGTTCAACTGCAACACAGACTTGTACTTCATTGTGATACTCGCTTAGATGCTGCAAAGTGGTCTAGGACATGGTCAGTACTTTTGTAAATTTGCAAAAGTATTGTAACCTGTCTGAGTTTATATATATATATATATATATATATATATATATATATATATATATATATATATATATATATATATATATATATATATATATATATATATGCCTTAAAGAGAATGTACAGTATGGCAACAATTGTGATCAGTGTCTTTTTGTCCAAATTTCTTTCTAATGTTAAAGCCAACTGATGCTATGGTTGAGTGAGCAAAAAGAGACAGCACTTGTGTAAATTAATTAAGATCCATGCTGTAATACGAATACAGAACTAATTTTAATTCAGCAAACTAAAATCAGGATAAGTCCTTTAGATGTGATATTAAAGAAAACCAGCTTTCTTTTGTTCTAATTGTAATTAGTGACACAAATTTATTTTACATAAGTTGTAAGAAAGGTATTGCACAATATTAAATTACTTTTGTCTTTATTTTTATGAAAATTTTGAAAAGTCAAATATATTAATGTGGGACATGATCAGCTTAAGATGGAGCCAGATCTTTAAGTACCATGCACTGAATATACAGCAATTTATTATACACATGATAGATAGATAGATAGATAGATAGATAGATAGATAGATAGATAGATAGATAGATAGATAGATAGATAGATAGATAGATAGATAGATAGATAGATAGATGTGAAAACTTTTGCTCTCTCTTTATATACACAACAAATCTATATATTACACATATACTCCATATATTTACACGTCTTATTTTTCCTCAAATTAAATCTCCTTTCACAACTGGAAAAAGATCTCTGACAAGACAAAATCAAGAAACAAGCATTCAATCATTTAAAAACCTTGCGTGAAAATGCAGCTTTCAACATGTCAAAAAACATTTTTCTGAGTAATAGGTGGTTTCTTAACAGATGTTCAGCCAATCCATTCATGCTCTTAGATGTGAAATAAATGCAGTCAGTACACATGGGTGCATTTTTCTGGGTTTTTATCCCTATGTTGTATATCTTCTGACGGAGACAGAATTAAAAATTAATCCTCTGCCAAGGTTAAGTGTTTAGCTCAAAAAGTGTAAAAGAAAAAAAAAAAAAAAAAAAAAAAAAAAAAACTTGTGTGCTTCTGTCTATTTTTAAGGTCATATTAGAAACACTCTGCAGTAAGAAGTGTTTCATATGTCATAAAAAAGAAATATTTGAAAAAGTAAATGGTGATCATGAGATGACTAAGTGGTTTTCCTAGGCAGCTGCTTTCCTGGGCTCATGTTTTTGTCTCATGAGCTTCTCTTGAAATGCAGAGTGCTATAATAGAAATTCTCAGGGAGGCACAAGAATGTTTTAAATTTATCACTGCACTGGCATTCTGCCCCATCCTCATTCGATAGTTTCTAAACATCATTTTATTCCTGGCTGCATTTTGCAGTTCTTAACATTCATTATTTGTTTTAAAGATAAACAGTCTACTGGTTTGTACCAATTTGAAATAAATTAGAATAAAGAGGTTTACCATGGTGAGGGTACAGTCAAAGTAGACACAGTTACCTTAGCACTTCATAAAGCTCAACTTTTCTAGCCCATATGAATTATTCATAATTATCCACCACAATATACTGAACACAATATAAATCCACATGTCACCATATTACTGTGTGAATAAATGTGTGTCATATAACTATCAAAAAGCAGCAAATCAATCTCCAAAAAAAGCCAAACATTCAGCTAATGTCTTGGTTATAGGCAGAAATAGACAGAGCTCTGTCCAAAGTAAAGAAAAAGAAAATGTCATTGTGCTAATATGCCAAAGTTAAAATTTCATAGCTACAATTGCCCACTGTTCTTTTCCCATCCCTTAGGCAGACATCTGACAGTTCTGCTTTTAACAGCCTTGCACTACAGCAAAAGAGCACCAAAAAGTGACATCTTTATCGGCCTTCATTTTGCAGAAGCATGTAGCTTCAGTATCCAGGCCAGGGGCTTGTACACTGAATACCTGCTAATTATTCCATGGGGGGAATATGGTATTCTGTCTGGGGGCAGGTGGTGAAGCTTGGATAAATGCAAACCCTGTTAAATGGTCACTTACCGTACTCCCTTGAGAGCTGTATAAATGCCTCCACACCACTCTCTCCGTAATTTCCCTCCGAGGCCAGTGTTGACACATAGTTCCATCCCAAAGTGGTGACAATATCAACCATGGCTTGTGCTTGATACGAGTCAGGAGGAACAACTCGGGAGAAAAAGTCATACCTGGTGTTGTCACTTAGTTCTGGGGCTGTAGATGCATAGCTAATTTGAGGTATCTGTGGAGATAAAAAGTGTAAATAGAGATTATAGCATTTTTAGGATTAGGAGAGAAGAACAATATGTCAGCAAAGAGAGACTAAATTAACCATTTGTATTGGTCTAACTGGGCTTAAACATTCTTCATCAATTTAGTGGCTTTTTCAGCATGTTCATTATCATGCATATTATGTGTCATTGACTTATGTAAGTTGGTCAAGCTTGAGCAATCACTTAAGTACCACATAAATTGCTGCACCATCATTTGTATTACTGCTCATAGAGTTGATTGTCAATCAACAGTTTGCTTTCTAATGATTTCTTATAACACATAATGCACAATAACATTTGGATTATCATGAATAAAACCCAGGAAAAAAAACTTGTATGGTGAATTATTAAAAAAATGAAACATTCTGTAGTTTTGGTCCCCAAAGGTCATTTATTCTAAAATGCTAAATAAATTAATGTAGAATATGCATAAATTGTAAGAAGGATCTTTCTGTTAATAAGGATTAGCTTGGTTTTTACTTACTCAATGGATGGTAGTAATATTATCAAATCAGGGTGAGTTTCCCAAAAAATTTACAGATTAACAAGCAACTTTATGATGTAAATATGTGATGTGCATGCACGTGTTTCTAAAAATCTTTCTTAATATGCCATTTTACGAGCGAGTAAAAAATACTTCTTTGTTAAACTCCACCATAAAAATGCAAAGAAAATACAACCATTCAATTGACAATACCTTCATCATATAGTGTGATTTTTGGTCTTTCAGTGTAATAAAATACAACAGTGAAGTAAACATAACATCATGGTTTAATAACCAAATGAGTAAAGGCGTATTAATAAGTGCAAATTGTACTCCTACTCTTTCTCTGACAAATACACATTTCTAAAGAAGAGCTCTTCTTTGTAACTACCATATTGGACAGACGGACATCCCAGCTAAAACATGGGAAGAATCCTTACTCAGGCAGGAAGCCCCAAGTAGATGAATAGGCATCCCGACCAAAAGAGAGACAGGAGGCCCAAGGTGGATGGATTGGCGTCCCAATCGGTTATACTGTACTTATGGTACCTTTCCTGGCCGGGATCAAAGGGAAGTACGGGGGGGGGGGGGCATTTAACCCCCCAGGATGTTAGGTGGCAGTAACCCTGAATATCAGTGTCCGTTCAGACACCACCAGGGAATGTCAGGTATTATAGTCCAGTAATGCAGGCCTGCTGGGGTCCAGGGGTGCCACAAGAGGGCACTGCAGGGAGTTACACTTCCTACTATTTGGGACTTCTGTAAAACCCAGAAATGCTTCCAATGGGCAAAGTCCTGGCACAAGATGTACTCTCAGGTAGAAAAGACTGTGCTGCCTTATCCAGTCAAGTTGGAGCTGGGAGGAAGGAAGGAAACACTTGACTGGAGGACAGCAGTGTAGTAGAGAGAGAAGAGGAGGAGAAAGAGAAAAAAATACAACTTGTTTTGTGCTTGTGTTTACAAGGTTTGTAATAAAAGCCCTTTATTTGAACTGTGCGACTGTGTTGGTGTGTCTGTGTTTGGGATTTGGTGCTCACTGGCACTTTGGTGCTTCACACCTTCTTTTAGAAAGATTAACAACAGAGTGTTTATGCCTTGTAAGGCATGTAGAAGCCTTTCCAACAGTGAGAAAAAACACAAGTGAGATAGTTAAGAAAATAAATGCCTGTGCATCCTAACCTTGATCAGGTGATGATATCTGAAAAAGGAAGACCATGGAATTAAATAGAGAGATGGCCAACTGAAGACAGGAAGATAATAACAATGCTCCTTTGCCGAGAAGTTGAATACAGGGATTAATGCAAGTAAAATGAAATACAAAAAAAACTTTCAATTAGAAATCTGAACAAAACAAAATAAATATGTAAAAATAGTACTGGTATTGGCCTGCCTAGTATCTGTAACAGCTGGTATACATTTTCTGTTTTTTGGACAGGGATACACCTGCTCTTATGGCAGTACTGTGTAGCACTGCACACAAAAAACTATCATAGCGTACCAAAATTAAGTAAAAATCTGATGCAACCCAACAACTTATGAAGACAGCAGAAGTGCATTTACCATATACCTATATTGTGTTCCACCACACTGGGGGTCTGTTAAGATGCTGGGTTGTATTGTTCTTTGACTGCTGAAAATTATACCATCTAGTCAAATATATATCTAGGATTAGTGGTAGCCCATGATGGAAAATTAGATGATTAAAGAGGATGGAACAATTGGAAGAAGGTATCAAGAGTATTGAGTGATTGAAGAATTAAAGCGTAAGTTAAAGATAAGAATTTTAAAACAGTGGTAAGATCAGCAATGATGTATGAAGATGAGATATGGGCAGAAAAGGGAGCACAGAAGAAGAAGTTAGATGTGGCAAAGATGAGAATATTGAGATGGATGTGTGCAGTTACTAAAAATTGGAAGTGGTTTCCCCTAGACTTTCTCGTATACTCAGATATGGGGATGGATATCTGAGGAGCAAACCACAAGGCAATGATTATATTTTTACTAGTAACGGCGTACTGCATGATAACGTGCAGTGAATACACTTGACTTATTGTTTTCATGCTCTTTCTCTGTACGTTTACCATTCGTGTGCTCAGAGGTTGATGCTCTTGCTGCTTCCTGAGCAGCTCTTCTTTTCTCCACCCTAGCGGCCTGCTTCTTCTCTTCTTCCATCAGCATCTTTTTGCATTAAAACTGATTAAGTCAATGTTTGTGTTGCAATTACTTAGTATGTTTTTCTTAATTTTTCAGTTAAGCTGGCACTTAAGTCTTCAATCTGCCTCAAGAATGATTTAAGATATGAAGAGGTAGGGGAAGTGATGGCGAAGGTGGTAGGGAGGAGAACGGCGCACATACACATGCGCCACACTGCCGCCCTGCTGGCCACTACTGAGAGTTGATTCTACAATAAAATAAAATAAAACTAAAAAGAGGAATAACCTTGGAGGTTAATCATCACCCCAAAAGCGGATAGTAGGCGTCACGTAGTATATGTGTACCAAATTTCAGGTCAATAGGTCAAACGGTTTGCGAGCTACAGGTGATTTAAAATCCTGGACAGACAAATGGACACCTGCAGTAGCGTATTATATTTAAAGATATTATGTACATTAAAGAACTATCAATAACAAATAAAATCAAATGAATAATATATTGAACAATTATTATAAAAGTAAAGTTGAATAAATCAGACTCTGCAACTGCATGAATAAAAGGTAAAGTATATACATATACCTATAAACCTATACTTCGTATACAAGAAAGTAAAAAAGGACAATCAAAGGTACAAAAAAGTAGCAGAGTTATCAAAAGAAGCACAGGAAAGTAGGTTGAAATCATATAGTTATATAATGAGGAAGGACAGGAGAATATGTGGTCAAAAGAGTGATGGGAATGGAAGTACATGGGAAGAGAAAACAAAGGAGGCCAAAGCAAAGCTGAATAGGTAAAGTAAAAGAAGATCTGAAGAAAAAAGGCTTGACTGGCAAAGAGGTGAAGGACAGAGCTGTTTGGAGAAGGTTGATCAAGCACATCGATTCCACATGGAAGTGGAAGTGGTAGTGCTGCTGCTTTGCAGTAAGGAGACTGTGGAAGATTGTGGGTTCGCTTCCTGGTTCCTCCCTGTGTGGATAGTGCTTTGAGTACTGAGAAAAGCGCTATATAAATGTAATCACTTATTAATCAATTATTATTATAAGAAGAAGTAGTAGCAATCAAGTATAAATGTTCATATTCCAAATTTCCATAGAATTATCATATTGTAAATTTAACATGCTCTGCCTAGTGGCATTTTTCCATTGCTAAGGCTGGCACAGGACCATAGCCATTTTAAGAAGCATGACTGGGGCAGGGAGTAGATTAAGATGGATTTAAATTGCTACTTTAGTTAATATATGTTTGGAAAACATTTGCAAATTAATGATAAGTCTTAACATTAAGTTTGCAATGTTATTAGCATTGATGATTTTAAGAAACTCAACCATTTAAATACTTTGCTGAGTAGGTACCTGCCAGTCTCTTGCTATGGGATTCTGATGAATCTCATTGTGTCATGTACTGCATTCTGTGCAGACTGTTTAATACTCCAATGACATATAATAATATGCAGTAAAGGAAGAGTAAATTGTTCAAGACAGTAAACTGCAGAAGATCATCTTGCTCATCTCATCTATGAAACCATTATCAAGTCACCTAAATAATTGATAGAATTTTCTAGCATACTCATGTATCATGAAAGTAAAAGGTTTTTATAACTGAAATAATACAGCATAACACAATAATATATTGGTTTTACCTGTATTATACACTTCAGATTTTTCATGAATATACATAGTTGATCAAATTTCATCATTTGCTGTACATATCTATTCATTTTCTGAACTAAGTCATACCAGTTCAGGATTGGGGTAAGCCTATGCAGTGTTGAACACCATACCTGACTGTAATAAGCTAAGCAGCACCGGACATAATGTACTGTATGAACCATCCCTAGAGGGGTCTATCACAGGCACATACACAATGCTACAGTTATTCAGCAGAGGTAAATCCATGTGAAAAATACAAACAGAAAAATGACTGGTATAGAGTTTGAACCTGCTTCTTAAAGAAGTGCCCAAATGAGCCATTAAAGGAAATTCTGCACTTTTCATTTAAAATAATGCAGTGTAATATAAAATTATGATATGTACTTAATCCAGTTCAGGACTGCATAGGAGATGGAGCCATTCTAAGGCCACATTAGGGACAATGCAGAAAACAGGCCTGGACAAAATGCCAGCCCATCACAGGGTTCACTTGTGCACATTCACACTAATATAGGACCAATTTGTGATCACCAGTCAAACTAACTTTTGTGTATTTGGTGATGTGGAAGTTAAATAGAGGAACCAATGCAGACAAGGAGAGAACATGCAGAATCCATCCGGACAAAGATCTGGTGTGGGATTTGAAAACAGGACATCAGGGTCTTTGATTAGGCAGTACTGCTCATCATGCCACCTTCTTGCGCTCTGTTTATAGTGTTTACTAATTTTTGAGTCATGCTCTGGTGGAATTTGTCCCAATGGCTTTATTGAGTTTTTAAAAATAGAATGACATAATAATCCATAATATCAATTGTAATAATATTGTAATTTTCCCTTTTTTGATTTTCACAGTCATTTACTCATAAATGCCAATATAGAAAGTAAAGGGCAGGAAAGCTTCAAATGTCTAGGATAGAAAGTTGATCTGGGTGGTTAAAAAAAAAGAGCTGCATCTAAGACAGGCTGATATTTCTTTCTTGTTTTCTTCTTTGTTTAAATTCAGATGGCCTTGTGACATGCCACATATTTGAAAGAGGGACTATATAGACACTTCTTATTTGCTATTAAAAAGGCAATCAATGTTGCACTTCTTACTTTTGCCATAAGCTGAATATGTATTCAGGTTTATTTTCCTCACTTGCTCTTTCTCTCTTCATTTTCAGCAGAAATGGTAAGTCAAGGTTTTTTTCTTTTTTTTTTTAATCCTCTCTTTGATCTCTCTTTAAATTCTGCATGCTGAACATATAATTAAGTTTCTTAAATTCACACTCTACACCTACAGCAAAAAACACTCAAAATTATTCAGATGCCCATAAAGCATTCTTTACCCTATCTGGTTGAGTTTAAATGACATATATACTGTACACTAAACTGGCTTGGGGCTATTTCCAGCAGCTTAATTGCCACTAGCATCTGATATATGGGTCGTTATTTTATCTACATTAGCACTAGGCACCACAAGTAAAAAATGTTCTTGTCACAAAGCATTGAGAGGCTCATTGTTGGACAAAGTGATAGATTCATTCAAAAGCTAGAGTATTGAAAACACGTAAATTACATAAGTGTCTTTCAACCTTGTTATATTTCAGATATTAATTCCGAGACAGTCATGCAGTGAAAATCAATAGAAAATGAGTGCCACTGAATGAAATGTATTGGTGATTAAATTCTGAAGCATAGATTTTTTTGGTAATTATGTTTAAATAATGAACAGCATTGAAATATATGTCTAATATGATTGCCCCTGATTGTTCTCGTCTCTGAACAATTTCTCATAGTATAAACCCAGCTCTGTCAAATTGTGCCTGGGGTTTGAAACTCCATGCTGTATGGTAATAGTGTGTTGTGAATACTTTGTGTAAGATTTGCTAGCCTTTGTGGTTTTCATATGGAAAGTACTTGTCTGAATCTAAGTGTAAAAGGACTACTAGAAAAAACAGATGTATATGTATATGTACTATATATGTAGGAAAGTTCTGTACCCTTTAAATATTAATATGTATATACTTTTCTTAACATCAAAAAACAACTGTTATAGTTACAGGTTTAAGCCAAAAAATAATAAGCAGAGTGTTAAATATTGTACAAATAAAAATAATACATCAACATTAATGAAAATTTGCAATTTCAGAGTTGATGTACTTTCTGATTCATTCAAAACATGAGGTCAAGCAGCAATTGAAAGAAAGAATTATGTAGCAATACATTTTCTGCAAAAGTGTCTTCATTCCTCTTTTTGAAATTTCTGAATCTTTTTTAGCATTGAAAGTTCAATCACTGTTCATTTTATATAGTGCCTTTCACAGGGCACATTATCAAGGCTCTTCAAACTGCAATGAAGTATGCAATGCAAAGTGACAAAATGAAATGCAAGATCATTCAGTAATTTAGCAGGAATGAAACTGGGAATAATCTACATAAGAAAAAATGAAGAGGCAGTGGAAGGAATGAAATTGACAGTATGTGTTGAGAATACAATCAAAATAATATCAGAAACCTACAGCTATAGCTGTTCAAAATGCAACACAGAGAAAAGCGAGATTGGAATGTAGAACATTACTAATTTGGTAGATCGTCTCCATTTTGTCTTCAATGATGTGTTTTGGTACAGAAATAGTTTTGAAATCAGTTTCATACTATCAACGTGAATTACGCTTTTCTGAAACTCATAAGTTTGCTACATCCTTTTTTCAGCACATGACATATGTCTAGAATTCATGTATGAGATTCACCTAATAATGAGAGTTAAGGTCAGTGCAACCCAGGCCATATCCTAAAGTGTTTGCATAGCTGCCTCTTAAGTAGACTTTTTTTTAATGGCATTTTATGTAAACCTGTCCATTTAGTTTGTAATGCATTTTCAACTATAAGGTTGCAGATATTACAATTGACCAGATAAAATTTTAAAATAATGTATTTATTGTATTGCATAAATGTGTCATTAGATTACTTAGTTGAAGTACTGAGAGTGAGACAAAAAAAACTTTTGTTATTAACAATTCCACATGGGCCTTAACAATAACCACAAAGAAGGAGTAATGTTACTGCAGAACCCGCAAGGGTTGCTTTATTCAGCTAAATCTATGGTCTCTGCTTAAAAAGTCCAGGTTCTAATAAATGTAAACATCACAAAACTGAAACAACATAAACATACATACACATAAAAAAAAGACAAAAAGACACAAATAAAAGGATAAAGCTAGTAAAACCACGGTAAAAAAATATGTCAAACTGATTGAATGTGGCAAATGTGACAAATGCCAGAAGAGCTGGCAATCTTACCTATGTCCCATTCTGCCAGAATATCACATTCCTATATAAACGACAATCACGTGAAGGTATCACCTTGAATCCCATGACACAACAATAGATTATCAGTGCCCTCCATCTCCCACCCCTGCCACTTCATGATCCACCATCGTGCAAAACAGAAACTTACACAGTCATTCAGACTCACATACACTGTCTAGTGTCACAAGCATCCTAATAAACATGCCTTTTCCATGTAAATGGAAACCAAAGCATTCAGAGAAAGACCAGAGAAACAGGAAGAGAATTTGTAAAAAAATGACAGATCAGAATTCAAGCCCAGGTTCTTAGAGTTAAAGGTAACAATAGAAAATCATTGCACCAGCAATACCAAAAATAATGTCTGTCTATAATTCAGATTATGTGGACTTTTGAATTAAGTGAGTGAATTAAACTATTATCTTGCATCTTAGCTTTTATGAACAAGTATATACAGTGTATAAGTAACAGCATGACTGTGTACCATGATATCCTTTTGCAGAGGCCTTTTTAAAAGGAGCTTTCTGTTTTCTGCTCACTATCTATGTCTTCTCCAAGCTGTTTATTAGCTTAGCCAAGGGCAAGGGCAAGTACTGCTTCTGCTGTGGAGAGATGATAAAATCAGACTAATATCACTGGTTTGAGACTCTTAATCTACGTCTATAATTCTTGCTTTAGCAAAACCTTCCTTTATCATTTTGAAGGTGTCATTTTATTCCTATTGTTTGAGTAAAGCATTATGAAAAATATAAGAATAATTGCTAAACTCCCTGTCAGATCACTACTGCCAAGACAAAATCTTAAGAGATATTATCTCTTAAAATAAATACCTCCACTAGAGTCCTTTTAAGTATAATACTGCACAGCCTTCAAAGTCTGCAGTCTTTAATTTTATATTTCTCTCTTTGTAAGTCATTGGAGATGCAATAGGCACTGAGGCCAAGGCTACAATAAAGACAACAATTTACTATAATCCTTCCAATGTTTCCTGGGTGTTATAGGTCTTCTTCAAGTGGGGTAAAAGGTACAGCCCACATGAAGATGTTCCAGTACATGCTGGAGAAGATAGAATTACTTAACTGGAATAAGCTCACCTGGGAATTCCAGTGCAGGGGATGGAAGAAATACTGCAGATGTAGTGTGTAGCTCACCAAGATACCACCACGACCCTCATCAGAATTAGGGAAATGATGTTTTAATTTCAGGCAGCAGCATACTGCCACATTTACTTCATAGCTCTGGAGTCCTAGATTCAAATCCTGTTCTCCCCAATGTCTGCGTAATTGTCACTGTGGGCATTTTGGTTTTAATTCTACATTCCAAACATGTGCATATTAGGCTAATTGGCATCTAGATACCCCTGCTGTGAGTTTACATATATACGAGAATGCCCAGTGAAGAACTGGTACCCAGTTTGGGGATGATGCTATGTGCTCAGTGCTCACCATGACACAAAACTTAAAAAATGGGTTACTACACTTTAATATGAGCAGATATCCCACTTCAGTTATTTAGAAGAAAGAAGGCGTGGATTGTTAAGATTTTAAACTGCAAAGCACAAAAAACTTTTTTTATAAAACCTAAAACTATAGAATTTTTAGTTAATATGAGGGTTGTCTGGGTTCCGCGCGGAATTTTATCGTTTGTCGAGTGTCAGCCTGTCGAAACCTGTTCTGCTGTGTAGAGGAGTTATTCAAGTGGTTACATGTTTTTGTTCAGATGTTTTGCTCCCTCTCTTCCTTCAGAATGAACACGAGAAGCAAACGAACTGAGAGTGTGCAGCCGGCGCTAGCGGCGAAGCTCCCGACTCCGTGCGTGCGTGACTTTCGAGTGATGATTTTTTACGACTTTTCTGATGGTTTAATCCGCTCGGTGGAACGCACCATGTTTGCCATCTTTTTCAATATCGATGGCATTGTCGCGTCAATTCCACTGATGGAGAGGAAAACTGTGACCTCTGAGTGGCACACCACTCAGTGCCTGCCTGATGTTTTTTCTGCGATGGCTAGAGGCCGGTCCAAGAACTTGCGAAGGCACTTTTTGCATCATGACAATGCGCCAGCCCACACGGCTAATGCGACGAAGCATTTCATTGAAGACAGTGGTGTCAACGTTTTGAACCCGCCACCCTACTCGCCTGATCTTGCACCATGTGACTTTTGGCTCTTCCCGAAGGTGACAGAACCCCTGCGAGGCCACAACTTCGAAACTCGACAGGAACTGATTGCAGCTGTCAAAGAACAGCTGGACAACCTCCCAAAGACAGCCTTTCGCGAGTGTTTTGTGGCGTGGGTCAGAAGAGCCCAAAAGTGCATTGATGTCGGCAGTGAATACTTGGAAAAAGTTTAAAAAGGATCGAAGTACATGAGAAAAATAGAAAAAAAAATTCTTGGCTACTTATTTCGAGTGATTCTGCGCGGAACCCAGACAACCCTCGTATACTTATTTACAAATTATTGCAGTATATACTTAAATGAAGTTGAAACAATTAATTATTAAAACATAAGGAAAAAGACTGAAGGTAACAAAAGGGCTAACTAAACATGGCTTAAAGCTAGAGCACTTGACGTCTGCCTCATCTCAGAGAAGCCACCAGCTTGATTTTCTGAGGTTAGAATGAGATAAATGAATAAAGAACACCCCTCTAGAAAGAAAGGATACACTAACGGGAAAGCCCAAACTAACCGCCAATAAAGTGGAACCAAGATTAATAAAAGAATCCGCAGATCACCCCTATTTATGAGGCAGCATGCAAGTAAATGGGAGAGTTGAAAGAAGTCAGAAAATACTAGTAGCACTAGATGACTGGATGAAATAATAAAGCTATGCATTTTAAGAGTCAGATGATGTAATGTATTAGATGAGGTAATGCTAGTAGAAAAGCATAAAAGTAAGTGAATTGTATTATTGATTAAGGTGCCATTTTAGATCCATTAATGTGCTGCATGTTGCTGTAGCACATGATTGTAAGAATTTCACTACACTTTGTACATGTGACAATGGTGACCCTACAAACCCTATATTGACAGACACAGAATGTTGCACCATCACTAAGATGAAAAGTGAGCTGTTCAGGGAATGTCTGTCCTTACTTGCCTACAATGCCATAATTTACACAGGAAACAAAAAAAAAATACAGATTTTTCCAAAACAGTGTGGATAGAATTTATAAATGTTTGTTTTAATTCCGTTTTAAATTAATTTGGTACAAATGCCAAATTTTCAAAAATATGGAAATAATTCCTTCTTCACAGACTTATCTTTCCATAGATTCATAATACATCTGCTACTACCTGTGTGGCCTTCACGTCCACAGTCCACCATTTTGAGGTGCCATTTCCTATGTAACGGAGCTGCTGAGTAATTGCATGATATGTTTGAAGCATCACTGTTGCATATTATATAGTGTGCTTGGTCTCCTTAGGATTATTGAATGCATTTCTTTTAGAATATATCTTATTAGTTTGATTGAGGCAACATTTAGAAAACTACACAACAAAATAAAAATTTTCCAAGGCAATTTCTTTTCTTTTTACACCTCTGAGTCATAACCATACTGATTTTTTTCCTTTGTATACTACCATTGAGATTCAAAGCAAATAAAAAAACAAAACTTCGCTTTTCAGTCTTATATCTCCCAGCACTAATAAATTACTGAACTTTTAATCCATTTTTATTTTACATTCATATGAACTAACATTTTGCCCTAAACCTTTATCTTTTGTTGCTCCTGCTTCCACAAACATATTTCACATTAATATGTTGTTCCATCTTCTAATATGAAAACTCCAAAAATGCTAAATATGTGTTTAAATATTTACTGTGATTTCGTAAGCTTGAATACTACAGAACACTTTCTAAAGAAAATGTTGGATAATGCAGGCATATTGCATAAATATCTCCTGTCTATTAAAAAAACTGCATATATAACTACAGTACAAATTTCAGGACTCAGGCTAATTCTAACCCTGTTTATTTATACTCACACAAAACTGTCTCCTTTTATAAACTAGGTGTGATTTTTACATTAATAAAAATGTCCCTGGGCATTAGCGAACATATCTCCATATTCAGCTACAAGCACTCCTCTGTGTGCTAATTATAATAAAATTGTGCAGGCCTATATTAGTATTCTGGTAATGTTTATATGTTGGGTTAAAGTAACATAAAGCACTAATTACAGACCAAAAAATATGCACCTGTTCATTTTGCTATATTGTGCGTGGACATGGTGGGAATTGGGACTTAAGTGAATTATTTTGCAGTAAGCTGGTATGACCAAGATGTAATACAAAATCAATGCCTGCAAGTGAAAGCACTGAAGCCGCCTATGGTTATGAAACATTAAAAACATCAATTAAAATGAGACATTGTTTTCTTTCTTTTTTTTATTAATTGTAAACTAACACCTACACTATTTTCAATTTTTAAATCTCTTATGAATTAAGAATACCTGCAAGAATGAAAAAATATTTCACAAAAAATACCACCCTGGGTCAAGAGGGGGTGCTGTTGTTAATAATGTGCAGTGGCGCCTCCAATGTAAGTATTGTTTAATTGAACATCTTGGACTTGCCAATTAATGTGAACAGATGGAAAAGATAACATCTTTCATTCTTTTTAGTATTCTTTGTATTACAGTGGGTGTGAATCCTTCTGAACAGAATCTTAACACAACTCCGTTTATGCAATGAGGGGTGATTGCTAGAAAAGTGTGGTATTTTGTCTTCTTTACATTACCTCTTTCAAAGGAGATGGCCACGAAATTAATGCGAAGGTTCATTTCTTTTTCCATGGTGAATTGAATTGCTGGGAATACTGAGTTGATGGGGCTGTGGAATTCATTCAGCTGATAGCTTTTCAATATGACAAATATTAATATGTACTTCGAGGATTTAAACTGACCAAGGTCTGTTGTCGCTCCCAGCTTGTATAATACATAGTGCTTGAAGTTAATCAGTACATTGCGGTCTGATACCCCAGTTCTCCACAATATTACATTATTTTACCACCAAATCCCCCACTAAACCCCAGTTTTTTTTTAGTTTATGTACAGTATATAAGTGCCCTCGACAAATCCAATCCAGGTTGAATTTTAATGTATTTTTATACTACGTTGTGACAAGTAAGAAGAAGCTGACAGAATAGGGAGTATTTTGCGTACCAAGAAGGCCACTTGCTAACCACGCCTACTTTGATTTTCACCTAACTTCTCTTCACCCACTTCCCATCTTTTTCTGTGAAGATTGACATCTTGTCTCTTGTCCTGAGCAGGGCAGCTGCCCTTTATCAATTTCCATCTGCCCAATTTCTCTGAGTAATTACAGCATCAGCTTGTACAGTGGTGCTGTTCTACTTATGGCATTGACTTGCATGAATTGCATGCCCCATTACTCTGCGTGATTACAGCCTCAGTGCTCATCTACAGGTGCTGGTCATAAAATTAGAATATCATGACAAAGTTGATTTATTTCAGTAATTCCATTCAAAAAGTGAAACTTGTATATTAGATTCATTCATTACACACAGACTGATGTATTTCAGATGTTTATTTCTTTTAATGTTGATTATAACTGACAACTAATGAAAGTCCCAAATTCAGTATCTCGGAAAATTAGAATATCAATTAAGACCAATGCAAAAAAAGGATTTTTAGAAATGTTGGCCAACTGAAAGTTATGAACATGAAAAGTATGAGCATGTACAGCACTCAATATTTAGTTGGGGCTCCTTTGGCCTGGATTACTGCAGCAATGCGGCGTGGCATGGAGTCGATCAGTCTGTGGCACTGCTCAGGTGTTATGAGAGCCCATGTTGCTCTGATAGTGGCCTTCAGCTCTTCTAAATTGTTGGGTCTGGCGAATTGCATCTTCCTCTTCACAATACCCGATAGATTTTCTATGGGGTTAAGGTCAGGCGAGTTTGCTGGCCAATCAAGAACAGGGATACCATGGTCCTTAAACCAGGTACTGGTAGCTTTGGCACTGTGTGCAGGTGCCAGGTCCTGTTGGAAAATTAAATCTGCATCTCCATAAAGTTCGTCAGCAGCAGGAAGCATGAAGTGCTCTAAAACTTCCTGGTAGACGGCTGCGTTGACCTTGGACCTCAGAAAACACAATGGACCAACACCAGCAGATGACATGGCACCCCAAACCATCACTGACTGTGGAAACTTTACACTGGACCTCACGCAACGTGGATTCTGTGCCTCTCCTCTCTTCCTCCAGACTCTGGGACCTTGATTTCCAAAGGAAATGCAAAATTTACTTTCATCAGAGAACATAACTTTCGACCACTCAGCAGCAGTCCAAAGGCGAGACGCTTCTGACGCTGTCTCTTGTTCAAGAGTGGCTTGACACAAGGAGTGTGACAGCTGAAACCCATGTCTTGCATACGTCTGTGCGTGGTGGTTCTTGAAGCACTGACCCCAGCTGCAGTCCACTCTTTGTGAATCTCCCCCACATTTTTGAATGGGTTTTGTTTCACAATCCTCTCCAGGGTGAGGTTATCCCTATTGCTTGTACACTTTTTTCTACCACATCTTGTCCTTCCCTTCGCCTCTCTATTAATGTGCTTGGACACAGAGCTCTGTGAACAGCCAGCCTCTTTAGCAATGACCTTTTGTGTCTTGCCCTCCTTGTGCAAGGTGTCAATGGTCGTCTTTTGGACAACTGTCAAGTCAGCAGTCTTCCCCATGATTGTGTAGCCTACAGAACTAGACTGAGAGACCATTTAAAGACTTTTGCAGGTGTTTTGAGTTAATTAGCTAATTAGCTGGCACCAGGTGTCTTCAATATTGAACCTTTTCACAATATTCTAATTTTCCGAGATACTGAATTTGGAACTTTCATTAGTTGTCAGTTATAATCATCAACATTAAAAGAAATAAACATTTGAAATACATCAGTCTGTGTGTAATGAATGAATCTAATATACAAGTTTCACTTTTTGAATGGAATTACTGAAATAAATCAACTTTGTCATGATATTCTAGTTTTATGACCAGCACCTGTATAAACAAAGGAAACAATGCCTTAAAATATGCCACTCGCTAAAACTTTGTTAAACAAAAATATCGAGAAATAAAAAAAAACATGTTAAGAAATTCTCTTTTTTTCTATAACGTCAATTTCAGTCAAATTGAGATTGAGGGGTATTTTAGTTTTTCTATTGTGGAGGGGATTTATCCCTAAATAATGATATATGAAAATGTCCTTTCTTAGTGAATACGTATTGACATGGATATACCACCCTGCCAAATTTCAGCTTTTTTAATAATAAGAAACGTTTATGCTGGTGAGTAAGTAAGAGTTAGTCAGCTTCACATTATATATATACATATATATATATAATATATATATATATATATATATATTGTAAAAGATACCCCCAGAAACAGACAGACATGGACTCCAGATGTCTAAATGCACACCTGTTTATTTCACACGACACACACAGTGCACAAAACCCCCAATATTGCTCACAGTCCTTTTGCCTTTTTTTCCTTTTACTGCCTCTTCTCCTCCCGTCTCAAGCTCCATCTTCTTCCACCTGACTCCAGCTCCTCGAATGGAGTGAGGCATCCCCTTTTATATTGCACCCGGATGTGCTCCAGGTGCGCCCTGATGGACCACCTGCAGCACTTCCTGCTGTGGTGGAAGTGCTGCATGGGCAGCCAGAAGCACTCCAGGTCCCATTGGTTCTCCTTCCGGCAGCAGTTCCTGGTGTGGCTGAAGTGCTGTCCTCCAGGGCTCCAGGATTGTCCAGGTGCCCCCTGGTAGTGGCCACGGACCCCCACAGGGTTGAGCTTCCCAGCTCCATATCCGTGGTCCTTGATGGAAAGAAGGGGGGCTGCCCTTTTGCGCCCAGGGGAGATATTGCCCCTCTCCCGGTCATTCCCTACTCCAGGCATCCCGGTGGTGCAAGGTCCCTGGTCATCTGCCACACAAGTCACTAGAGAAAGCTTGAATTGATCTACAGCTGAAATGTTTTACTGATGTGCAGTTAAAGAGTGGGTGGCACAGTAGCACAGTGGTGGTGTCACTGCCTTGCAGTAAGGAGACCATGGTTCATGTCCCTGATCTTCCCTGTGTAGAGTTTGCATGTTCTCCCCATATCTGCATAGGTGTCCTTCAGGTGCTCCGGTTTCCTCCCAAAGACATACAGGTTAGTCGGATTGGCAATGATAAATTGGCTGTTGTGTGTGTGTGTGTGTGCGTGTGTGTGTGTACGCATATGTGAGTGTTCACCCAGTAATGGGCTGGTACCCTGTCCATGGTTTGTTCCTGCCATTCACACTATGCTTGTTGGGTTAGGCTCCAGATCCCCAGCAACCCATCTCAGGATCAAGCGGTATATTCAATAGTAAGAAGCTCCAGTGAACTAATAATATTAGCTCCTGGAAAAAAATATACATATATTGTATATAGAATTGTACATATTACAATTTGGTACATCTGATTAAACCTCTGCACTGTAGTTGAGACCCACTGTCTTACAAAATTTCTCAGGCAGAGCTAGGTAACACAGCTAGTTTAAGTTTATAATCGGAATACCATGGATTATTATCAAGCTTCAGCAGTACATAGAGCTTGGTATTGTCTAAAATATAAGACAGTTGTCTTTAAAATTCATTCACCCAGTTCTTAAACCTGTTTATTTCAATGCAGAATTACATTAGGTGGCAGGTGTGTCATAGCTTTTTGCAGCAGCATCAGGAATATATTGGAGACTGGCCCTGCATGCACAAATCAAAGCTCATGAACATTATAAATATTTAGACTCATCAATTAACTTGTGCGCCTTTGCAGTGAAAGCAGAAAATGACAGAATATCTATGCAAACTTGCAGTGAAGGAAGAAACTCTGCCCAGGCGGAATATGACCACAAGTCAAGGTGGTTCCATCAAAGGAAATGAGGATACAATAAAAAACGTCTAAACTGCAATTTTACTGTGAAAAGGTAGTTTCATCACGTGATCTCAATAGAACTCAAAAAACAGGTACTGATTTCACTAATTTTCAAAATACTTGAAATGCTTCCAATTCTATTCATTTAGAATGTCTACTGTATGTAGTAAATGAAACTGCTGTGACAAGTGATTTACAGTTTACATTTTTGTAATACAGTATGTGCACACACAATCCACACCAGCTTAATTTCTGAGAGTTCTATAAATCGGAAACACCAAAGATTTTTTATATGAAAAAATAGCAGATAAACATTTCTAAATGGCCGCAGATAAATACACCAAACAAACACATTCTGTGGACATCTGTTCATTTTGGTAACAGCTCCATTGAGGAAGTAGGAAACCACAAATTGTGAACTCCTGGAAGCTAGAATGCCAAAACAACAATTAAATTAACTGCACATTATGTAAGTTTGGTTAAGAGAATCTTGGCACTAAAATAGGAGATGTTAACAAAGAAATCCAAATAGAGGCTAATTGAAAATGTCTTGATAAAGGCTGAATATTGCTAGAGATTTAAAACAAATATTTCACATAATATTGAGACACATTTGGGGATCTTATATATAAACATCTATGCATGGAAGTGTGTGTGTCTGTCTGCCCAGCCCGGAAGTGCGAGGCTACAGCAATGAAGCTGAAAGAGCTGGCAAGGCGGCCCCAAGTTAACAAGTTGGAGACAAACTTGCTTACCCGCTGATAGACAAGGGGGACGATTTTGTCAATTTTGTTTCTGACGATTTCAATAGTTTCTAGGAGCCCAGGCTTTTTACAGCACGGGCTTACACAGCTAGTATATATATACCTGTATATATATATTGTGGAACTTGGCCCGGACACAGACAGGCAGACATGTTAATTTCACCACCACACGTTTATTTATACAACTGATATTTACAAGTATTGTGCCACAAACCCCAATCTTCCCCAAAGTCCAGGCCAATCACTCTGCCTCTTCAGACTGCCTCCTTCTCTCTTTCTTGCACCTTGTCCTGCTTCCACCCGACTCCAGCCTCGAATGAAGGGAGGTGGCCCCTTTTATCCGTACACGGATGTGTTCCAGGTGTGCACCGGCAATCCCGCGGACACGCCCCAGTGTGGCGGAAGGGCCAGCTGTCCTCCCGGAAACACTCCGGGTGTTCCCTCTCTTCTTCCCCCCAGCACTTCCTGGTGTGGCGGAAGTACTGGGGTCCAGGGTCCTTCAGGCAGGGGGACGCCCCCTGGCAGTGACCACGGGCCCCTACAAGGTTGGGCTTCCAAGCCCTGTACCCGTGGCCCCCAATACAACCAGGGCGGACGCCCCCTCGCGGTCTGGAGGAGGAATGAGCCCTCCTCCTGTCTTCCGGGTGACACAATATATATATATATATACAGTGGAACCTCGAGATACGATCACCTCTGTATACGAGAAATTCAAAATACAAGGAAAGTATGAGCGAAAAATTCAGATCTAAATACGAGCATTGGCTCGCGTAACGAGCCACGAGCCAGGCTGTGGGTATAGCTCGCGGCTTAGCAAGGGGGCGTGGTAGCAGTTGCGAGCCGCGATCTGCGGTGTCTGCGTTTCTCACTTAAGTGCACAGGTGGGAAACTGCCCACATCCATGATTGTTCCTGTGGCTGATGGGCTGCAGCTGCCATGTCCTCCCCGCATATATAGAGAAGTGCGAGCCGGTTAAGGGGGAGAAAAAGTAAAAGGAGAGAGAGAGAGAGCGAGCGCGCGCGCAGGCAGGCAGGCGAGTAAAGGCTCGCGTGTAGCTGAACAGGCGAGCCAAACAGCTGAAGCAGGACGGTGTAGAGAAGGTCAGCTGCATTAAGAGTGTCTCGCCTGTTGCAGAGCCCGCAGGTGAGACGCTAACAGAGAAGAAGCACCGGGGATTGTCATCTGTTTTTTAAAGACTGCATCCTTTTGACGTTTTAACCTCGTGTTAAAGGATTGTTATTCTTGTGTATTTTAAACCTCCACTTCACAACTGTTTTAAGGATTATTTATTTAAAGATTTATTGAATGCTCTACTGCACTTTGGACACCTGTTTTGATTCTTTTAATAATCAGTTATATTATTTACCAGTGTTATTTATTAAAGGTAGACTACAGTATATATAATTTATCAGTGTTATTTGTTAGGAAAATTGATTTTTATGTTAATATATTTGGGGTGCAGAACGGATTAACTGGATTTCCATTATTTTCAATGGGGAAGTTTGTTCTAGATACGAGAAATTCGCTATACAAGCTCAGTGCTGGAATGAATTAAACTCGTATCTAGAGGTTCCACTGTATATATATATATATATATATATATATATATATATAATATTAAAAAATCTTGGGTTGAGACATGATCATTTTGCATGTCACACCCTACTTACAAATAATTTAAAACAAGTTCACGAACATCTAACCTCGCAGTTGTTGAAATGTTTTTGGCAGACACACTTCATGTGCTCCCAGCTCTTAAAAATGTTATATGTTCTAGATGGCATGAGAACGACTAAGGGAAGAAGAAAGAGCACATGAAAAGAGACACAAAAGCGTTGGAGAGAAAAGAAGGCCAAAAAGGATGCACAAGAGAACAATAAAAATCTATGTGCAAATTCAGAAAATAAGGAAAGTAATAATCAGCCCGGACATCCCACAAGAGACACTTTCATATCCCGTAAGACAAAGCAATGAGACAAAAAGGACAGCTGCTGTACAGGCTTTTAAATGATCGACGCACAGCGCAACAAGAAGAACATGCAGCTCGGCAGCAGCAGCAGAAAGACAGCATGTGTTCAACGCAAGCAGCAAAGACGTGAAGTGGCGCGCCCGGGGGGGTTGGGTGGTGGTCTTGGGGGGGGGGGGGGTAAGCAAGCGAAGCAAGGACAGCTGCTGTACAGGCTTAGAAATGATCGATGCTCAGCGCGAGAAGCAGAACATGCAGCACGGTAGGAGGAGCAGTAAGCAAGCAGGTGATCATCCACATCTCCAAAGCGTCTGTTCAGCCACGCCCATCACAACGCGAGCGGCAGAGATGCAAAGTGGCTGGCAAGTGGCGCGCCCCGGGGTGAGGGGGAGGGGGTGGGCTCATGAAGTGAGCAGGGGGCAAAGCCCCCTAGTATATATATGTAAATATATACATATATATATATATATATATATATATATATATATATATATATATATATATATATATATATATATATTTAAATATATATATATATATTTATAAGCATTCCAGAATTCAAAGATATATTAGCTAACATGAGATTGCCCCATTAATCAAAGTGAATACAGTATTTCATTGATACTGAACTTGATGTTTGAATCCAATTTCATGCACTATAGGCTCTCTAGGATGATATGAAAAAGTCAAGGTTTGTGTAGAACTAATCATTCAAATCATTTTAGGGATGACTATCTTTGTATTCTTTACTTCCAGAATTAGTTGTTATATACATTACCATATCATAGCAATAACATAAACCTGGCTAAATAGGAGGGACAGAGATGAGTATAACATAGATGTTTACACATTTTTTTGGAAGAAAGGATAGAGAAAAAAAGAAAAGGTGGGGGGTTGCCATTTATGCAAAGCAGAACTTAAACACAAGTCTTCTCCAATTTGATGATGAGTCACATTTTAGTGAAGACATCTGGATTCAGCTAGAAGGCATTAGGGATAAAGGCCTATTTTAGGAGTGTGTTATAGGCCCCCAATGCAAATAGTACTTTCCATGTGTATAGGAAAGCTTAGAGGGGGGGTATTGTAGTCATCATGGGGAACTTTAACTACCCAAGTTTTAACTGGGATAACTAAACATACAGCAAAGTACTAGAGCAGGAGTTTTTAGATGTAATCAGTCACTGTTTTTTAACACAGTATGTTAAAACACCAATGAGTTGGAAGTCCATCTAGATTTAGTATTTTGTGAAAAAACAGTGGAGGTCATTGAACCACTAGGGTCAAATGATCATGATATTATATAGTTCTCCGTGTTTTGGCAGAGTGTACATGCAACAACTAAAACTGTTAAGCTTTTGACCTTTAGTTGGGCACGTTTTGACCAGATGAAGCCAAGTCTCAAAGAGATAAACTGGGCAAAGATTTGAAATGTTTTACATAATGTATTCATTCTGAAATTTATAACAAATAACACATTAAATACCATATATACTCGCGTTTAAGTTCTCCCGCAGATAAGTCAGAGTTTGATTTTACCATATAATTTCCAGTATTGTGCCTATGTGACCACACGGCAATACCCGAACTATTCTGAAGCGATGTTTGCACACCCTTATACACCTTTATCGTAAGAGCATCCCTTAACTACGATGGAGCGTTCAATCAGAAGAAAATATGAAGCTGGTTTTAAATTAAAAGTTATTGAAGTGGCGAAAGAAATTGGTAACTGTGCTGCTGCAACAAAATTCAATGTGTCCGAGAAAATGGTGCAAGATTGGAGAAAGCAAGAAGATGTAAAAAAAATTCAAGTGTCGCATTTTTGAACGGGCATATAAGTCGGGGTCTGATTTTGTGATCAATTTTTTGGGTTTCAAGACCCAACTTATACACGATAACTTATATACGGTAAGTGGAACAGAGTAGGCAAGTTAGAGGTCAAATTTAATGCAAGTAAACGTAACATATTACATTTTAGATTTGAATACATAATGCGAGGTCTGAAACTTGAAAGTACCCTTTCCCTTATGAGGACCTTGGAGTTGTAGAGGACTCATGGCTATCTACATCTAGACAGAAGCAATTAAGAAGGCTAACAGAATGTTTGGTTACAGAGCATGATATGCAGAGTACAGGTCAAAGGGGGTCATGCTCAAACTTTGTAACATACCAGTGAGGTCTCACCTGAAGTACTGCATGCATTTGTGGTCTCCAGGATAACAAAGGACAGAGAAGTGCTAGAAAAAGTCCACAGAGGAGGAACTAGGTTGATTTTTGAAATGAGAGATATGATATGAGGTATGATTAAAGGAGTTAAAACCTTTTCAGTTAAAGCAAACAGTGGTTAAAAAGTGACAACCTCTGACTGAAGTTTTTAAAATTATAAAAGGAATTAGTACGGTGGAACCCAGACCTCACTTTGCAACGTATTAGTCAAGAAAAACATGGAGACACAGGCTGAAACTTAATAAGAGTAAATACCACACAAACGTAATAATGTTTTCCTTAACACAAACAACCATACACATGAAACAAAAGTACAAGTAGCATGGTAGAGAGTAGGTTTTTAAGGCTCTTCAAAACTCAACTTGATGTTACTTTGGAGAAAGTAGTTTGATAGCTTTGGTAGGCTTTGTTGGGTTGAATGGCCTGGTTTCCATAGGAATTTTTCTAATGTTTAATTAATTGAGTAAGAACCCATTGGGTCAGGGATGGCAAGCACCAAACTACGCTACAATATCAGTAAATAGATGATTTGAAATTATCAGCTGTCAGCCTGTTTATCATCACTTTCTGGTATCCTCCCCTGATTTTTTTTCTCATGTTATACCAAGAGCATGTCTAAGCACTTCTGTTTTTCTCTAGCACTCCAAAAATCATGTGTGTTAGTTTATTTTGTGATCTATCTCAGCATGCTTCTGCTGAATACTGTGTAGCAATCCTTTACAGAAGTTCTGTGCTCTCTTACTGTTTTAATTTGTGTTTTTTTAACTTTTTTTAAAAGTTAGGATTAATTTTTTTGGTGATCTGGCTTGTCAACTGAAAGTAAGTACTTGAAATTGTACAAATGGATTTATAATTTACAAATGATATTTGTACAGGGAATGCAAAAAGGATCTGATACCTTGCATCTGATCCACCTGAAAATGTAAGGTACAATGAAAAAATTAAATTAGGGCACATTAAATATTTTGTAATTAGCTACTAGCAATGTGATTCTAAGTGCCTAAGCAAATTTGTTTCACCCAAATGCAACCCACTCGTCCAAAGACAGAGAGGGTAAAGAGCTGGGGTGAAAGTAAATATAAGGCGCAAAGGATTCAGAACTGCCTGCCGTCCACTATAATTGGGAATGTTTGATCACTTTCAAGTAATTTCAAAGTTTCAACTCTTATAACAAGTCATACGTACAGCTGGCTTAAACCTGATATATCAGACACTATTTTAATACTGGATGGATTTCACCTTACTGGAGCAAACAGAAACCCAAAAGGAAGTTGTAGTTATTACAATTACTATCAACACTAAAATTTGCAATCCAGACATTGAAATGTCGGCTGTAAGAATCTATCGACACTATCTGCCTAGAAAGACAACTTACATTATCATAATTAATACTTTTTATTCCTCTTTAAATTCTTTAGGCCTGTGGTAATCAGCTTTGTGGTGTCCTCTGTCACCTATTTAGTCTATCACCAAGACTCTAGAAAGTGCAGCTGCTGTATTGTTCCAGTTCTAAAGAAGACAGGCACCTCTTCACCTAATGACTACAGACAACATTATGAAGACCTCCTAGTGACTGGTCATGGACTATATGAGATTGATTGCAGTGGATAATACAATTATCTATCTGCTCCAAAAGGTTTATTCTCATCTGGACAAACCTGGCAGCAATGTGAGGATTATTGTTTTAGATGTTTTCAGCCTTGTCTGTTGGAGTGAACTCAGGGATATGCAGGTGGATGGGTCTATGGCGTCCAGGGTAATGGACTATCTGTCGGGCAGACTATAGTTTGTAAGGCTCAAGGACTATGTCTCTGATGTGGATGTGAGAAACACTGGAGCACCGCAAGGAACAGTCCTATCTTCTTTTTTCTTCACCTTGTATGCCTCCAACTCTAAATACAATACGAGCTCATGTCTGTTACAGAAAGTTTCAGATTTTAGTTTGTATTGATAAGGGGATGAGAGAGAGTATTGACAGAGACAGGTGGAGAACTTTGTTTCCTTATTCAAAGAGAATTGTCTGCAACTAAACATCAGCAAAACCAAGGAATTAGTTATTGAACTTTGTTGCATCAAAGAGCCTCTACACCCATTTGAAGTGATGCACTCCCACAGGTACTTGCAGATCCACATCAATGGCAACTGGACTGGTCTCGTAACACAAAGGAACAATATAAGAAAAGGCAAGAGCAGGCTCTTTTTCTTTAGAGGACTGCTTTCCTTTAATGTGGTAAGTGACATCCTTTACATCTTCTATAACTCTGTGATGGCCAGTGTGATTTTCTATGCTGTGGTGTGCTGGGCTGGTAACATCAATTCAAGAAAGGCCAACCAAATCAACAAGCTAATTAAAAGGGCAGGCTCAATTATAGTACACACTCCAGAACCCCTGGAGGTAGTAGCAAAAGAGAGAAATAAAACAAAACTGAGCGCCATTATAAACAATGCCACACACCCTTGCTCCAACACACTAACACTGAGTACTTTCTGCCAACAAATTATTCAGCAGAAGTATGTTAAGAAACACTATTGGAGCTCCTTTACACTAACAGCAATATGCCTTAATAATGCCTCATTGTGAGTGCTCTCTTATCAGATTTCTTCCATTTTTGTAAATGTTGTCTGTGTTTGAAAGGGCTGTTGTTATAATCTCATATTTCTTGAACTTCAATAAAAGCTAAATTTCTTTTTGGAGCAAATAAAGTATGAGCTATCTATCTCTCAATCTTACACTGTCAATAAAAGGAGTACATTATAGTTGTATGCAATTACCTACCTCTACTACTGTTCCCACTACCTGCCTGCCCATTTTAGCATTCTCTAAATATGTTTTTTTTTACCACTCTTAAAGGTGCCAGATTGGCTCTTCAGAGAAATGCCATAGGGGAACCATTTTTTGTTCCCAAAAGACCCATCCACATGAAGGTTCCAGACAGAACTTTTATTTCTTTAGATCCATAACAGGCTCCAAGAAGATAGAAATCAGAAAAGGGATTCAGCCATAAAAAATCATCAATCAAACATAGAAGTGGGAGAACAGGAAGAAGAAGAAGAGGCTCTATGCCGTAAATAAGTATGACTAGGTGGTAACAGATTTGTGAAATATCCATTGCTTCCTGATTTTAAAATGACTCTTGCTGAATACAAAAGCACAAGTCCTTCTAGCTAATCTACCATACATTAAAGATTTTTTTTCTACATGTCAGAATGTTTTTCAAAGCAGAAAAAATAAATTTGTATTCAAAGGACTCTTCCCAGAATGAAATGGTTCTTTGTCAAGCAATGACTGTATGAGAACCCACACAACCCAGTAAAGAACCATAAATTGCAATTTGAGAACCATTATTTTTAAGAGTGTAGTCACTGGGAGCTGAGTTCACAATGTATTGACATGTTCAAAATAATAGCTATTGTTCATCTACTTGATCCTTTTAAACTTAAAAATTAAAATTAATGAAAAATTTTATTTGATGCAACATATAACACATTGGAATTCAGAAAAAGAATTTGAAAAGAAATCACCAAATAAATTGAGAAGTTACATTGAACTCTCCAGATGTTGTACCAGTAGGGTATTTGATTTGAAAATCGAAATTTAATTCACAGTCGACATTATTGATTGTTTATCCTACTATTACTATTCATAACTTTAGTTCCAATAGTAAAGTTATGCATATGGCATATATGCATCTTATAAGTTACTTGTTCAACCTGTAACACATTGGGAGATAACTTCAAGGCTCATGTAAATGTAATTACACTTCCATCCTGGGGATGTCGCGGTTGCCTAATGCCTTTTCTCCTCCTCCCTCTGCAGAAGCTGTGATCAACAGTCGTGTCACAAATGACATCACTTTTGGCTCCTAATCACCTGAACCCACCACTTCCTGTCCTCTACTGACTGAAAAACGGCTCTGCCGCCATCTTGCAGCCAGTCAAAGATTGACTCATATCTACAATGATTGAAAACTTTATTTCTTTTGTTACTTCTTCAACTGCCAGTTATACAAGGATCACTACGGTGCCCCAACCCTTTATCTGTGTCTTTTTTAGTTATTACAAACATTTGCATATTCAGTGCCACTGTGCGCAATGTTTTTAAAATAAAGGCTGTGTGCTAATAAGATTGTCAAAGACCTGACTCTAAAGTGAAATATGGGATTCTAACCTTACTAATTAACTCAGTAACTTTACCTCCTAATGAATGTAAAGGCACCACACTGTCCTCTCACAACACAAGGCTCACAATAAAAGGGTCTTGACAATCCTGAATAAATGCACTGTTCTAAAAATGGCAGTAATGGGATGCTTTATGGTTATATTTCTTATTGACATGTAATTACAATATAATTACAATACAATACAGAAATCATTCTTCCCAATGCACATCTTTTCCCTATATCAGGTGGATGTTTTAAGCTACTTTCTATTTTATTATTACGGTAACAAAAAAGCATGATTATATATATATATATATATATATATATATATATATATATATATATATATATATATATATATATATATATATATATATATATATATATATATATATATTCACGGCATTCGTAGTCTGTGTCACAATCTGATTGTATGGGTGGTTACCTACCAGGTAACGCTTGTGGTTGGCCAGCAATCTGCTAATATCCGCCACGGTGCCCTCAGTTTGTGAGGAGCAGATCATAGAATGGTTGAAATAGGAGGGCGAAACACGTGTCGTGTACTCTTTGCATTTATTTGACAGTAAACTATTTCAACCATATATATATATATATATATATATATATATTTAAAAGACTCATAGAAATAAAAGGAACAGAGTTGGTGCTGAGTTTATTTTTTTCATTATAATTGTTTGTTATTAAAATTAATGTACCTTTTCAACAAGTAAGACATTTACTTTGCTTTTGTGTTTTACAGGAAGCTGTATTTACTGGCAAATGTTGTGCCTTTACCAGTGGCAAATAAATCACTTCTCTGTGCTGTTACCTCGGTATGATTACCATTCAAGTAAAGATGAACAGCTTAGTTGTGACAAATGGTCTGTACACTTGTGAAGAATGTACAGCTAGAAAATTAATTTCAGCAATTTGGACTGAAGCTGTACAAGCAAGAGATGTGTTCTCTGTTGTAAGTTCTCCATCAAATGTATTTTAGCATCTCTATGTACAAAATGCTGAGAACAATTACATTTATCAGCATCTCTGTCAATTTGCATATCCGTGGAAATGCGAGAAGGATTATCTGATGTTTTACTTTCAAGCATTATCTCCGAAAAGACGATAGTGGGAACATTAGTGTTACAAACCATCTCCTCTGCCTGCTCGCCAATTATGATGCAGATAATATGATTTGAAGCATTCCCTGTTGACCTGCTTGTCTGGGCAAAGCCACCTGCTGACTTCAAATGTGACTACAGCCTCATTCAATGTGAGTTCTGATCATTTTCAGTCTATGCACTGTGGCCTTCTGTTTTCCTAGTGTTGCATTATGCTTTCCAGTAAGCCATCCATTTTAGATTGCTATGCTACCTGCATATTTCCTATCATGTGGGGTGCCATTTGTAAAATACTGTGACATTCGGTGACTTTTCAGAGTCTTTCCTTCTCCACCTTGCTTCTTTTTATCCAGAAAATAACACTGATCTGATCTTAATTGTCTCCAGCTTTCCTAGACACCATAAAAGGAAAAAACTTATCAAAGGAGGAATTCCCCTGACTACTTGGTGGCAGCCTCTGGTCCATTCATTATGTCTGAGCTATGCAGCCAAGAAGATGATAGAGTACTTTTTTCTCTCATTTTGGTCAAAAGGGAAAAATGGTCAGCACTGAAAATCAAATAGCAGTTTGTTTCAACAGTAGCATTCATTTGTCTGTAAAGCAGCAGCACAAACCTGTCTTTGCTACTTTTCATTTTTTGGTCCATTTTAAGTACATATACAAATTATATCATAAATTGGAATTTTAATCTGAAAAGCTTTTTTCCTCACATTAATTTTAATGTCTGCATAAACCATAGTCCAGAAGCAATGAGTGCAAAGCAGGAAACAGAGCTAAAGGTGAGGCAGGTCCTCTACAGAATGCAGATAAACATGGCCACATGCTAACTCACATTACAGCACTATAGAGACATCAAGCAACTTGACAATAAATCTTTGGACTGTGGGAGGAAAGCAAACTCACACAGTGAACACTACAAGTCAATATCGGAGCAGAAACCAGCGCTGAAACACCAACCACAGTATCACTGTATTTATTTTAAAAATAATCAGGTAAAACATATTGAGAAAACAATAATCTCAATATAATCATTATGACAAAATCAGATAACTGTTATCTGCATGTTTGGTTCAACTTGATTTTTTAATCCCTTTCATCATTTAACATAAAAATGCCAGGCACATTTCTAAATTAACAAACTATATTCAGAAAGCATCAAAAATGAAATTTTTTATTAGGAAGTCGTGCACTAAAAGTGCATGCACCCTTTTACCTCTTCAGCACTATATTTTACCCATTCCCTTTTATACCTCTAAAACATTCTATACACTGTAATTCTTTTCAAACAGCAAATTTGTCAAGAAAATTATATGGTCTAATGTATTTTCTTTTTTTTCATATATCACTTCAATCACTTAAATTTTGCTTTCAAAGTTGCTGTGCAATTTTACCGTAGGCATCTCGCAATTGTGTTGTTTGTAAGAAGGGGAAAATGATTTTCCTGAGACTGTCACAAGTGAGAAGCTGCTCATTTCACTGGCCATCTCTGTTATGTGACCTTGCAGAGAGAGGCTGGCTACGAACTTGAGCCCATTAAGACCTTACCCAGTTGAGCTCCTTGGTCAACTGAGCAAGTAGACTTCTGACTTCTATCTTAGATAGATAGATAGATAGATAGATAGATAGATAGATAGATAGATAGATAGATAGATAGATAGATAGATAGATAGATAGATAGATAGATAGATAGATAGATAGATAGATAGATAGATAGATAGATAGATAGATAGATAGATAGATAGAACTATATTTAACTGCAGTGGAAAATTTGTTTTTTTACAGAAGCTCTTTAAATAAATGAACACATGTACAAAAAGGAAAGATAAGATAAGGTTAAATAAGATAAGAGAATTAAGCAGCTAGAAAACCTCTGACTTTGCAGCCCCTGTTCCAGTGAGGTTTTATGCAGACATGTTGCTGTTGGTATAAAGGGGCTCCAGTAGTGTTTCTTGACACACTTCTGCTGAATAATTCATTGGCTGAAAGTACTCAGTGTTAGTGTGTCAAAGAAAGGATATGCGGAATTGTTCATAATGCCAAATATTATGTCAATTGTTTTAATTCTCTCCTATTTTTACTAACTCCAGGGAGTCCAGATTGTGTCCCATAACTGAGCCTGTCCTTTTAATTAACTTTTTGATTCAGTGGGCCTCTCTTGAAGTGATGTTACCAGCTCAGCACACCACATATAAAATCACACTGGCCATTATAGACTTATAGAAGATGTGAAGGATATCACTTCCCACATTAATGGAATGTAGTCTCCTTAGGAAAAGGGAAAAGAACCCACTCTGCCCTTTCTTACATCGTTCCTCTGTGTTACAAGATCAGTCCAGCCTGTTATTGATGTAGACCCCCAAGTATCTGTAAGAGTGGACCACTTTAACATCCACTCCCTGAATAGTGACCTCTGAGAATAGAGGCTCTTTAGCATGGTGAAAGTCAATATCCAGTTCCTTGTTTTTGCTGATGGTAAGATGCAGACAATTCTCTTTGCACCAAGAAACAAATTTCTCCACCTGACTCCTACACTCATTTCCCTTATCAATAAACTCCATAAATGCAGAATCATTTGACAATTTCTGAAAGCACCATGGCCTGGTGTTATATTTATAGTCTGAGTTGTACAGAGTGAAGAGAAAATTAGACAGGACTGTTCCTTGTGGTGCTCCAATGTTGCTCAAATCCATATCAGAAACATAGTCCTTGAGTCTCACAAACTGAGGTCTGCTAGACAGATAGTCCATTACCCAGGACACCACAGGCTCATCCGCCTACATATCTCACTGAGTTTACCCCTTAACAGTGATGGCTGGTTGGTATTGAAGGTGCTTGAGAAATCTAAAACATAATCTTCACAGTGCTGCCAGCTATGTCCTCATGAAAATAAGCCTTCTGGAGCAAATGGGTAATTTTACTCTCCACTCCATTCCTTGTCTGATAGGAAAACTACAGTGGGTCCAGGTGGTCTACCACAAGAGGACTCATGCAGTCCAGGACTAGTCTCTCAAAGGTCTTCATGATGGAGCCATAAGTACCACTGGTCCATAGTCATGAGGTCAAGAGGCGCCTGTCTTCTTTGGAACAAGAATGATACAGGATGGTTTCCACAGCAGCAGCACTATCTGAAGTCTTAGGGACAGACTAATCATGTGACAGAGGACACCACAAAGTTGGTCAGCACAGGCCATAAGAACTTGAGGATTGAGTCCAACCAGTTCTGCAGCCTTTCCTGTGTGTAGCTTCCTCAGTTGTCTCCTTACTCTGTTTTCAGTTTAACTGTGAGAGTGTCTTATAACACAGTGGGCGGCTCCTCTCCTTTCAGCTTAACTGCCCCTCACTACATTTGCCCATCTGCTGATTTGTTCCAGATGAGCCCCCAAATACCAATGACAAGATATTGTTTAGGGCCCCATCCTTTAGTGTTACAAATTCTCACAAAGTGAGATTGTCTATGAATTCAGAAACCACTGGGGTGTTTCTTAAACACTTTGAACATGAGGTACGAGTTAAATCGTATTATACAGAGCCTGTCAAGACGTGATGTATGATATAACTCGTCTTCTCAGTATACAGCCACTATAGATATCCATAGACATATATAGATAGACGCCGCATTCACTGTGTTGCCCAGTCGACACGATAACGTCAGCGCGTACGCCATATTGCGAGTGGCAAAAGTGCCATTTAAACTAATACAGGTAAACGTGGAAACTGGGTTTTCTGATGAAAAAACAATAACGTTTAAAACAGTTTCGTTTACATACAACAGATTTTGGCGAATCGTTTAAATGCAATTATTTATATCCATATATGCACTAATAATGACAATTATTAAATAATAATAATAATTATTATTATTAAATAATTCCTCCCATATAAGTAACATTTCTCGGACTGCCTTCTTCCATCTCCGAAAACATTTCTAGACTTTGTCCTGTTGTTATGCAACACAATACTGAAGTATTGGTTAATACCCTAGTCACCTCACATATAGATTACTGTAATGCTATTCTATCTGGCATCCCACAAAAACTTATCCATCGCTTACAACTTCTTCAAAATTCTGCTGCCAAGATAATAATCTGCTGTTGTAAATCCACTGAACATATCACACCTATTCTCTCTCAACTTCACTGGCTCCCTGTTAACTACAGAATACAATACAAAATATTACTCTTAACATTTAAAGCTCTCCACAACCTCACTGATCTCCAACAGACTTACACTCCCTCTCGCTCACTCAGATCCTCATCTGCAGCTCAACTTTCTGTACCACACTTCAGACTCAGTTCTATGGGAGCTCGAGCGTCTCTCATAGTGCTCCTCAAATCTGGAATTCTCCTCCCTCTCATATACATCAGCTCTATTCAATAACACAGTTTAAAACTGCCCTCAAAACTTTCCTTTTCAAACTGGCATACCAATTGTGAATTTTGCACTGTTACTGCCAGTTATCTTTGTTTGTCTTTCTTTTAACAGTGAAATGATACACTCAATGACAAAAATAAACAATTTTATTGTATACAAATTGGCTTAATAATTTCTGAAAACATTTCACTCATTCCTCTCTCAATCTCTCTTTCTCTCTCACACACACAATGTGGTTACTTAAATATATACAGGATAGGATCTAAAATCCATGAAACAGAACTGTCTTACATAGCTTTTTCCGTGTGTTGCCACTCTGTAATTTGAGAGTTTTCAGTCTGGCAATATGGTGCAGCCTTAGTTTGTGGAAGACAGACACAACTAAAGACATGAGCATAAAATGATGGTTGTCAATTTCAAACTGTGTTTCCTCAATGTGCTCCTTGAGAAAAAACACATCATCTGAACCAATCTCAGCCCGAACAAACTTATTGATCAAAGATACACTGACAGCTTGCTTAATGTCGACTGTCGGATAACACGCTCAGCTACTTTGACCACCTTGACTGTACCCTCAGAAGGAATCATCAAACCTTCTTTGTTTTTTTAATGTGAGCAAGTGGTAGCGTTGATCATATGATGCCGGTACAGCATCTGTTACCAAACTAGCACGGCACACATCACAGGACAGCTTTCTCAAAATCTCATCTAAGGGCTACCTCCCACTACTTCCTGAGGTGGATTTCTTTGGAAAACTTTCAAAGTTTGAGAAATGTTAACAGCTAACAACAATCTACATAGTTAGTGACTAAATATGTTTAGCCAAAACGTTGTTTGGAGGCTCACTTGAGCACGTAAATGCATAGCTTTGCTAGCTTAGCCTGGCGTAGCTAAAGTTAAGATTATAAAACGGGATTTTTTAATGACCAAATATAACCAAAACAATTGTTCAGCTTTACCTATGAAATGTAATCCCTGTGATCTGGTTTGGAGCATACAGCGGCTTGTACAATCCCAAGCAGCACATGCGTGAGGCATCTTTATCCATTACTTCACTCCACAGCAGTGCCACTCGCAATATGGTGGCGACGTTGACGTACGATGCTGCTGGTCATGCGCCGTCTAGTAATTCTATGTCTATGTAGATATCTACTATAGTGCTGCCATCTAGCGGATAGCCATAGAATTTATTTCGATGCAATAGCTCGTGAAACATACCATTATAAGTAGACAATTTGTAGCTATGTCATCGCAAAAAAGGTACAAAGCTGCTGATGTTTTGAAACAGCCAGATTTGTTACAAGATGAATATTTTGATGATAATGATAATTATTGTGACAATCAGTTGGCTTGTAGGCCAAATGACCTGTGGGCCCTGGCACTGATGTGGATACCGCCCCGAAGGCGTTTCTTCATCACAAGGTATCCGACTCATCATGACTGTCAGAACAATACTACTGAGACATTCTGCCATCTACTGAGTGTAAACAGTCACCAACTACCAAATATGTTTTGTGCACCAAGTTTGGACAGAGGAAAGAAACGCATTATATTTACGGCACATGTTCTTCTAAGTCTGTGTTCTGTGTGGTACTGTACTTTTAGAACTCTCATTCAAATGGGGACTTTTAGTCATGTTGCTGGATAAAAATAATGTAATTAACAGTTTCTTTAAATTTTTTACAAATCTTGATAGAGTTCATTACTTTGGCATCCTGGTAATAAATGGTCCAGCAGTCAATGTGTTAAGCTGAACTGAGTAAACCAGTGTTTTCTGAATGCAAGACGCAAAATGTGTAGCAAGCCTTTCCACAGAAGAACATGAAATGGACAGGGCAAAGCCCAGAGCGAATGTCAGATGCTCATATGATAATTATGTCTAGGGCCCTGCTTCAGAAAATAAGTTATATGATTTCATGGTGGCTTTGGTTTTTGGAGACACAGTATAGTCACCAGGGCTAGTTTCTCTTTTAAGGACAGTTCTAGTCCTATGTACCTTCTGCCTAGCCAATCTCTTGCTAGCCACACAACCTGTTACAATAACCAGAATGCTAAGAACATTATGTTTATAGTAATACCTATAGTGCTTTAACTATGAATACTGTATTTATGTCTAAGCAAAGGTAAAATATTGGGAACAGTTCACTTAATCATGTGGTGTGTACTGGGAAGAAACCAGGGTCCTTCTTCATGGGATCTAAAACTGGCTTGGGTCCTGGTTAAGTTTTTATCATATGAATAGCTGTTTATTTTTATTAAGTGAGAAAGTGTCCTCACTTTAAGAAGCAATCTATTCATTAGTCATTTTCTTGACCCACCTTACCACAACTTAGTGTTACAAGGTATTTCACAGTATGAACAAGCTCCTGGACCAGAACACACAGGGCTCACTATCAGAAACAAGTGCATGATATGCAACTGGGACCAGAAGGAAAGACTCACCAACTGGCATATGATCAGCTGTCCAAGAACAAAGCAGGCCTTCATCTATTCCAGCTTTGCATGACCACTCATTGAGTTTACCTCCATGTTAGTTTTACGGGTGTAATTTAACCTGGTTTTTTGGTTTAATCTGTCTCTATATTGTTGAAATATGATTAGCTTTGTGAAGATATATATATACAGTGTGTATATATATCCATCCATTATCAATCCCACTATATCCTAACTACAGGGTCATGGGGGTCTGCTGGGGCCAATCCAAGCCAACACAGGGCACAAGGCAGGAAACAAACCCCGGGCAGGGCGTCAGCCCACCGCATGGTGCACACACACACACCAAGCACACACTAGGGACAATTTAGAATCACCAATGCACCCTAACTTGCATGTCTTTGGACTGTGGGAGAAAAATGGAGCACCTGGAGGAAACCCACGCAGACACGGGGAGAATATGCAAACTCCACACAGGGAGGACCCGGGAAGCGAACCCAGGTCTCCTTACTGCGAGGCAGCTGGTATGTAAAGGTATCCTGCGGTGGGTTGGCACCCTGCCCAGGATTGGTTCCTGCCTTGTGCCCTGTGTTGGCTGGAATTGGCTCCAGCAGACCCCCGTGACCCTGTGTTCGGATTCAGCGGGTTGGCAAATGGATGGATGGATGTAAAGGTATCTCTGTAACTTTGTAACTCTGTTTTAAGGCTTTGGTTACAGCAAATGTAGCCACTATGTCCTCCTGGTCCAATGACCTTCAAACACTGTGCTCTACTGAAATTAGAGCTTGGGCTGAAAGCCTCTCCTGACATGTGGTGCAGATGTCAAGTAAAATTTAATCAGCTTTAAAGATGATTAATATCTCTCACCAGAGTCGACAGTGATAGCAAGAGTAAGGATTGTCGAGAGACCACATTTTGAGTTCTTAGACCCCCGTCTCACTGATGCCAACTCACCCTGTGGCTGAATTGGTGCTGTTGATTTTGGCCGCACACCTAACTACAGAAGGGACTGGAGCGACTGGCTAAAGCCAAATAAGAAATGGCGGAATTGTCTATAACAACCAAATCAATACAGTTTTTGCTTCATAACTTAAGAAACCAGCTCTAATTATAGTTACATGTTACAAAAAAGTAAACTTCGTCACAAATGCTCTCACAATGAAGATTGGTTCTCCTATTCAGGGGTATTCCAATTGTGTCATTGTAGTGTGTTGATGCTATGCTTCAAGGGGGGGGGGGTTCTCGCAGATTTGTCATTACAATGTGTAAACAGATACCCTCGGGGAGCCCCTGCTGTCAGTTCTGGGCCCCAGGCAATTGCCTGCCTTGCCTGTTTTGTCACTCTACTTTCAATTATTGGCAAAGACCACCTAATATGCTGTTTATGTGCTCCAGAGTTAATCCCACTGTAGACACTTTCAGTTCTTCAGTTTAAAAAATTCATTTAATTTGGTTTGAGCACAATTTGTAATTCCTTTAACTTCTGCATCAGAGGACAATTAAAACTGTATTGTTTAAACCCTTTTTTCATTTCATTTCTTCATGATCGCTACAAGCCGTCTTCTCATACTAACAGTGAAAGATTAAAGTATGGGTAACATGGGCATCATCCCAGGGAGACATCTTGCTGGGGCAGTGAACCAAAAAAAATTAGGAAAGTTAAAAGGCACACAATCTGAAAAGTGCACAGTATGTACACAGTGGAGCACCATTTACTGTATGTAGCTAAAGAGACACACACTATAGACACCTTAGCAAAGTCTGTTAATACTGTCTGTGTGCTGTTTATGAAAGTGAAGAGGTAAATTCCGCAGTATGTACTCAAAGGGATGCTGTTTATCAAGGGGCTCCAAAAGGGTTTTCACCAGCACTGCGTACTAGCATGGCAAAAATGATCCTTATGCTTTTAAAACATACTGTACAATACGCAGTTGGCTTAAATGTGTGCTATTTATCATTATTGTGATTTACAACTGCTGTGATGTAAGATTTTGCATATAACTTGATAAATATTTTGTATGTCTTTATTTGTAATTTAGGCAAAGCAATGTAATTTAGTGTTACATTAGTGAGAAGCATTCATGTTTATCCCCCCTTTACAACTGAGTCTCTGAATTTTACGACAGTTGGGAGAGGAAGTGCCTTAAACCAGTTTGACAAGTGTTTTTCTGCTAAAGTCTTCAACACCGCAAGAAGGCCAGGCTGCCTAACTGCTAAGCTTTACCTTAACATATGGTTTTGGGGGGGTGGCAGGTGTTAAGATGTTCTGTTCCCCCATTGGTCTGACGTATGGCTATTTGGAATTGGTGTGTATCAAAAGCTTTTAAGTACCATGAAGTCCTATTGGCTCTAGGGGTTGGACAGAGAATCTATAAATTTACTTGTTTAACCTCACACTCTCTCTCTTACTAACATCTGATGAAGGAGCATCTTTTACCAAACTGATGAACTGAAAGGACAACACAATGGAGAGCAAAGCTCGGCAGCCATATTGAACAGGCATGCGGCAAGCTGACCACAAATGATGCCTTAACTAGAGACATTTTAAGTAACTAACAAGTCTGTGTGCCGCCTGAACTACACATCACCATTTTTTCAGGTTGTATGGTTGCCAATATTCAAATGTACTTTGCATATTGTTATTATTTATGAATATTAACAATAATACATTGTTTTTACTTGTATTTTAACTCCTGCTTGTCTTTTACTATACGTAATTGCCTGAGGTTATAGATATAGAAGGGAAGGTGAGGATAAGTTATATACTATAATACCTTATTAACAGTGGTAAGTCTGTGAGATCTGAGGCATTCTGACAAAGGCTACATATTAATAATACAAAAGGGGAAAGTAGAGCAATACATTACTCTACCAAGACAAAACAACAACTTTCTGCTAATCATGTTTTTGTGTTTGGTTAACACAAATGTAATAAAAAAATATCACTATGTAATACTGCATTGTTGTAGTTATCAAAGAGTTAAGAAATTTAGACAGAGATCAAATTATAATCTTTGAGCTTTATAGGCACTACTGATAAACTATTTCCTCAGGGTGTTGCCCCTGCCTTAGCCACCACATATCTATCTTTCTGGGGATATTGTCAATAGGAGAAATTAAACACGGGCTTCCACACCTGAAACCATGGTCTTAGATCACTACACCATGAAGAAGAACTCCCCAGACCAACCAGCGGAAAATACTTTTGAGCTTGAAAGCAGTGACACCATGTGCAGTTACAAATTTTTTCAGTCAACCACAGCAATCCAACTGTTTCAGCATTACACTTTTAACTCTTGATTTGTTTTTTCTAGAGCATATCACTGCTCTTCCCTTGAAAAGTTCTAATTCATAAACATACACGTTGTGCACAGTACCATCTCTGTACTACAAAGGGGAAACCTTGAGATTAAAAACATAACACAAAATATTGAAGGCCTTTGTTTGAAAACTTTGAGAAACATATCTGATAAATAAGGTTCTGCACAAAACATATTGAGTTGATTGTTTTTAGTTCATTAAGGTGTTGACAGCAGGTGGGGGAATAAAATAAGGTTTTGTACTATGAGAGGAAACAGGGAGCTAAAGAACCCTGAGTGTTCATAAGTAATTCTGTAAGGGTGAGTGATCCTGAAGGTAATATTCGTTATATCAGAGGAAAGTGACTTCTAAATTTCTCAGATATGTTAGTCTATTATGTACAAGAACTTACATAATTTTAAAACCTAAAACATGCCTACTGTTTGGTTACATGAAAATCTCAATTACCAATTTCTGTCATAGCATGAGTATTGGATTGTCAGCTCCCCTACCCTCAAAGGCACTGCAAGGTTCTAATTTTATTTTTACATAACTGTATTTCACTCTTATTATGTTGCTGTAAAATACTATAAGTACAGAGATGGAAAACACTTCTTCAAACCTACCATCTTTTTCTTTCACTGTGCTGCACTCTCTTTTACATTCAGTGCTGGCAAAGGTGATCCTTTACTTGCGTGTGGTCTCCGATGTCTCTGCTGCATTAATGTCTGCCTTTCTGCTAATGAAGCAAGGAGTTTTATTGACCATTTGCTAAATCTGAGGACCTTGAAAAGCATATCCAGCAATAGTAGTTTTACATGTTGGCATTTTTGTTTGCATAAACACGTGGTAAAATAAATGTGGTAATTGCAAGGCAAAATATAATGGTGGGCGGCACGGTGGCGCAGTGGGTAGCGCTGCTGCCTCGCAGTTGGGAGATCTGGGGACCTGGGTTCGATTCCCGGGTCCTCCCTGCGTGGAGTTTGCATGTTCTCCCCGTGTCTGCGTGGGTTTCCTCCGGGCGCTCCGGTTTCCTCCCACAGTCCAAAGACATGCAGGTTAGGTGGATTGGTGATTCTAAATTGGCCCTAGTGTGTGCTTGGTGTGTGGGTGTGTTTGTGTGTGTCCTGTGGTGGGTTGGCACCCTGCCCAGGATTGTTTCCTGCCTTGTGCCCTGTGTTGGCTGGGATTGGCTCCAGCAGACCCCCGTGACCCTGTGTTCGGATTCAGCGGGTTGGAAAATGGATGGATGGAATATAATGGTCATCAGTCCAAAACACTTTAACTACCACTGGCAGAAGCAGTGTGAATCACCTTACATCAGGAGCAAATTTTCCTTTAAAATGATGAAAAGTTTTAGTTCTGCATGTAACACTTTCTGTTATATTGCAGGTTACAAAACAAAGCACCAGCCATGTCCAACCATCCATTTTTAGTACCTCTAGATCCAGTTTAGGATTGTGAAGGCTGAGACTACTGTGTTATCAGCATAATCCAGAACAAGACAGTAACCCAGCACAAGCAGGCATCAACCCTGTTAGGTAGTTGCTTTTCCTGTTGAAGGATGCAGTGGCAACATGTACGTACATTTGTTTCATCTCAACAACTTTTTCCATGTCAGGCACTCCCACACCTAACAAGAGATATACAGTAACCCCTCTCTCTGTATTCTGGTCCACCATGATTCATTTCTCCCTTCCAATTTTAACAATGAGTCAGTTATTCTTAACATTTTATACAAAGGAACGTGCCATTTTCCGTCATTACATCACAACACTAATCGTGATACACAATGGGGACAGTCAACTCTTCTTTCTGATGTATTTCACTAAAAATATCCTCTGCCATTCCATTATCAAGTCTGTCCTTCCCCTCTCATTGCTCTCATTTTGATTTTCAACAGTTAATTAGAATAATAAATAATTTCAACAAAAATCTGGTTATAAATAAAAATCAGTAGCTAGCATGTTAACACAAATAACATATTCATGAAACAGGAACTCATATTCCTATTTATGTTTTATTCTTATATATTGAATGTGTAAATATTTGGATCTATAGAATGTCAATCAGTACGGAGGGGCTTGTTGAATGCTCACCACAGTTTAAACGAGATTTCTACTTTAATCTTGCATACATTTTCTACTGCTCTAGCTGTTTAAAAAGTGCTGTCTTCTTGTCTATCCTTTTGTCATTCTCTCAGCCCAGACATTTCTTCACTCTGTTGGTGTTCTCTCCTGAAATATGTTACTATCACTCCTGATTCTTCATCCAGATCCAAGCTTGTTTCACTAGAAGTGCCCAGGCTTTTTCACTTTTACTGAGCTATCAAATGTTAAACGTTATTCCATCCATCCTCATCACATCATGAACAGCAGAGTGAGCTTTGGCTGTCTATTTGAACACGGTGAGTAAATCTGCACTGTGGTGTTCTTAAATTAACCCTTTCTCCACAGTAAAATGAAACACATAATATAGAAAATCTGAGTAATAAGAATACGAATATTACAAGATACAGGAATACAGGATGCTGCTTATTTTGCTTAAACAAATATAGCATCACCACTTCTTCAAACTAAAATGTATTTGTAAATGTTATTCACTAATTTTATGTGTTTCTTTATATAATATACTATACTTCTTTCAATGTCTCTTCCTTGGATTTGTATAAAGTATTGAACTGCATCACCCACACACAAAATGCTGCAAAGCAAATGATCATATTTCTTTAAAGTAATCTACCTTGAAAAATTGCTGCAAAATTTATATTCATTTTCTCATAGTGAGGAAATTTTAATTGGACAAAACACCAAATGACAGCATACATTTAAGTGCATTTAACAGAAATACTATATTAAGTAAGCACCATAATATACATGTTCTATACACCTGCCTATCCTTTATTTGAAGTGTTGTCTTGCAAGTTCACTTAAAACAGACAGACAGACAGACATATAAACTAATTATTGTGTTTGTCTCTGACAAGTATAGACAGAAAGAGATCATCACTGCTCCCTCCATCTCTTTCTGAGGAACACATTGGGCACATATGGGAGACCAGTTTTAAATCCAGATGATTTAGGGCCTGTCCTGTTCTCATTGCAGAAGAAGGGCTTTCGCCAAGATATGTCGTGAAGGAATCTAATGCTGCACCACAGGTTAAGAAGAAAGTGGAAATATCACACTCTTGCCACACCTTAAATCTACTGTAGTTGTAGAAGTACATTAATGGGGCCACCATCCCTCTTATAAAGATACACGCCTGTTTTGAAACCTTTCTGTTGTCTCATTTTATGTCTCCAGCTGTATAGACAGACAGACAGACAGACAGACAGACAGACAGACAGACAGACAGACAGACAGACAGACAGACAGACAGACAGACAGACAGATAGATAGATAGATAGATAGATAGATAGATAGATAGATAGATAGATAGATAGATAGATAGATAGATAGATAGATAGATAGATAGGATAATTTGGATATTTTATTAGTATCACAGTTACAAAACTACAGCTAACCTGGTATCAAGCATGAGTGTCTTTAGGAGTCATCTCCAAGGCTCTGAGAAAGTAAGCAGTTCCCCCGAACCAAGAGGGGGGGCACCAACATTTATGTATTCTTCGTGTATGTCCAAACTTCAGAAAAGCACCAACATGAAGAACAGTGAGGTCACTTCCATGCCCGCCTCCAAGTCCCACCCCTCAAATCAATGAACCTCAACAACTGGAAGAAGGCGTTAATTACAAACCAGGAGACCAGCCTGACCACTAGGGATTCTCATCTTTTATTATTACTTTGACACCTCTGGCTGAAATAATTTTCACCCTTGTGGACCTGTTTATTTTGCTTTGTTTAAAATAACCAAGTCTATTAAACAGGGTTGTCAACTGACTCCCCAACATTTTTTTTCTGTTAAACCTGTGTTTTTTTTTACACTTGATAAACCACAAAACAACTGTTAAACTGATGATGATGATGACAGTGACATAGCTGTAGGCATTACTCTGTTTTTTCCTGTGATCCTAAGAGATAAATTCTAAAGGGTACTTTTCACTCTGTTTTTCTGTGTCCCAGTTTTAGCATTTTATAATCTTCCCTTGACACCTTGCGCTTCAACACTACTTCTCTTTGATCTTTCCCAACAATCTTAATTTGTTTAAATAAATTGATTTGCATCCTGACATACTATGCAACAAACAGCTCAGCAGAGGCGAGCAAGAGATTCTTTCATTATTGCCATCATTTTTGAACAATAGAAATAAGTAAGTACATGTTAACATAGTGATTAGCACTGCTCCTTTTTAGCTCAAGAGTTTTTGGTTCAAATGATGTCCTTGAAACAGCCTGTATAGAATTCCCATTTTCTCTCTAGAATTATGTGGGTTTTCTCTTGGTACTCCATTTCCTCCCATATTCCAAAGATGTGCATGTTATCTGGTGACTCTAAAATGATCTGGCATGATTGAGTGAATGGGAGTATTCCTCCCATGGTTGCTTTCTGTGTTGTACCCTGTTTATGGGATAGGCTGCCTGGATGTTAAATTTAGGTTTTTAGTTTTTTTTGCAGAAGTGGCCACAGAATGACTTACTTTTTCAAAGTTATGATAAACCTCCATAAGAATATTCTTTGCATTTAACAAAAATACTTGAGCTTTCAGACAAACTTCTTTTTATTTTCAAACTGGGGAACATTTCATTTGCCCTATTATTTTCATATTTATTAAAAGTAAGATGCTTCTTAAGTTTAAGTTATGATGGATAAATAAAATATTGACTACTACTCCACTTTCACTCCTGGTTTGCTTGACTATGCAAAGTCCTCTGGTATCAACACATCTATGATATACCTTTAACAGAAAATAAATAACTCCTAACAAATACCAGATTTTCACTTTAGAAGGGATGTCACACTGTCTTTTCTTGTTCATAGCATAGACGATAATCACAAAACAATCACATTTCATCTAACCAGCTATTCAACGACCTTTCTAACTTTGTAATGAAACAAATCATGATCTATAGCTCCTTCAGTAAAGTTTAATTGTCCATGAAATAAAAAAGCAAACCTTCCACTTCTGCTTTTCACATACCTGTATAAGTGTTCTCCTGAATTTTAAACATTTTTGGCCCTGGTCTGGTAGCATTATTTTTTGGGGTTTTCTAAAGGATTTATTTCTGTTTTAAAATTTTATTATTTTTTGATTATAATGTATCACAATAGTTCAGTGATTAATAATGCAGCCACATGGCTTCAGAATCGTGGATTTTGCTCTTACTTCCTGCCTCTATGCAGGCTTTTCTCTGGGAACTCTTGGCTCCTTCACATATGGGTGTCACAGGAGCCTATCCTGGTAACATTAGCTGTTGTTTAACAATTGTTATTATTACCCCACCCAATTCAATATAACTTTAGCATGAATTACAATTCCAAAGTAATTACTGTTTTCTTATTTTCTCCATGCTCTGTTTCCAATTTTGAATTTAACAGGGTCTTTGATTTCATCTTTTCTACTATGCCTGACAAAGAGTGTTGATTTGTTATGAATGTTTAAGGGCATGGGTGCCATGAAGACAACACATTGCATGCCTAAAGAAAATGTAGTGACTCCCCACAGAGGAATGTAAAAACTATCAGTGAGAGGAACTGACAAATAAGAAAAAACCTTCAGTATTTTTCAAATCCAAGTTCTTCACAATCGTGGTATATGTTCATTTGTCACATGAAACTGCTATACAAAGTGAACAATATTATTTCTCTCTATTATAAACAAAAATCTTGGGACGAGACAAGACTTTTTTTCCTGCGACGAGACGTGATCTTTTGAAGAGAGACAGAGAGACACTTTCACGTCCCACGAGACGGTCAAGTCACGTCATACTTACAATCTTTGGAAGAAAGTCCCGTGAGATGGTGACTTTTGCAAGTCATGCCCTACTTACAACCATTTTCAAACAAGACCATGGTCATCTAACCTCTCAGTTGTTGGAATACTTTTGGCAGACACACTTCCTGTGCTCTCAGCTCTTAACCGACTAGACTTTGTGCCAAAAGATTTAACCACACTGGAAAAAGACAAAGTAGAACGTCGTAAAGAATTCAAAAATGTTGGCATGATACACATGCAGAGCAGGTTAGAGATAATGGAAGAAGGAAAGTTTGAAAGTCTCAAAAAAATGACAGTAAAGATCGCATTAGCGCAAGCAAATGGAAAATATTACTCTGTGAAAGGAACAGTGAAAAAAGATCGAATAGTGTTTGAGGATGTCTGGGGGTGAAGAGAGACAATGCAGTGAGACAAAACGACAGCTGCTGTACAGGCTTTTAAATGTTCGAAGCACCGCATGAGATGCAGATCACGAAGCACGGGAGCAGCAGCAAGCCAGCAGCAGATCAAGCAAAGAGGGAGTAAAACAAAAAACTGTATTTGTTTCCCATTGCATCACCGTTTAAGAGGGGTTTCAGAGGAGCGACCGCATCTTCTTGAGGTGCGTCCAGCCCCCCTGTTCACAACGGCGCGTAGTGCCCTTGCGTGTAAGGGGTTGGTGAGCGAAGCAAGCAGGGGGCAAAGCCCCCTAGTAAACAAAAAAAAATAATTACCCTGCTGTTGCATTTTCTAATGGAGCTTATGAATACCAGGGTTGCAATATGAATAAAATAACCTAAAAGTGATCAAAGACATCCACTTTGAAATAGTAAAGTATTCAATTTAAGAAAATGTGCCTTCTGCATTTCTGAGCCATGCTTATGACAACAAAAGTAAATCTGCAATTATACAATTTATCACAGATTCTTGGTACTGTTTTCTTAAGGTCTGTCTGTTCACAGGGGGTGCCGTGGGTGGGTAAAGTTACTATATATTCTGCTTATTATCCTACTTTCACTTCTATGATTCTCTTTCTTCAGTGGTTATGCTTTGCCATAGCTTGAAACAACTGAGAGAAGCGCACTCAAATCATATGATCACTTTTTTCTAAAATGGTTCTTACTTTCGCCTATTACTTTCTCTGTTGTTATTTACTTGGATTTATGCCAAGTGGCAGCGTAATGAAATGAGAACATATGAATTTCATTGTATTTTATACACATAACTATAAATCTGAAATTAACTGAACACACTACCTTAGATTTTTGAAACAGTCAAGCCACCTACACTTCACACTTTTTGTGGCATGTCGTGCATACACACACTATAAAAAAACTACTACAAAATGAAACAGATAAGTGTGCTCTACAGCCCAACTACAAACCAATTATCACATTTTTAATGCATGATGAGTTACTCTTGCTGGGGATATTTTAATAAAAGTACTGAGCACAATGTTTTCGAGTGAGTAAACTCACTGACACTCACTCATACCAGTGAATCCGTGAATACACAAGGAGAACGTGCAAACTCCATGCACAACTTGGTGCTGTGAGGCAGGAATGACAGCTCCACACAATTACTTGGCCTATGTTAAAATATCTGTAATAACCTTACTAAACTTCAATGTGTTCAGTTCTTGTCACCTGACTGCATGCTGCGCATGTGCTCAATCTTTTTCTCTGTAGACCACCAAAGTGACGCATGCATTATGTAACTGGAGGCTGGTGACAATATGAAATAAGAAAATAACCTCCCATATAGTTAGACAATATGAGTGAACAAATGACGTATTTCAGCTATTTTTGTCTAGTTGTCTACAGCAGGTGTTCTCGAAGTCGGTCCTTGGGCCCCACTGTGGCTTCAGGTTTTTGCTTCAACCAGATTCATAATCAATGACAACTGATAACACTGATCTCAATTAATTACCTGGTATTTTTTTCTCTTCTCTTATTCTACATTAAGATAGCACAGAAGCATGATTTTACATTTATAAGACATGTAGAAATATTTCTGCTTTTGCTATAGATTTAAATGCTTCTCACTTTTGTTGCTTTCATTATATTTTACCCTTTCTCTGTGCAGTTTTTCCCCTTCGCTGTATCGTATTAATGACAATTAAAAACAAGCAGAGCAGACACCCAGGCAAACAACACTGAATCGTGTAACTGCTTAGTGCGTTAAAAAAAATATATATATATATATACACATATTTTTACCAAACCTACTTTTCTAATTTCTATATTGTTGGCAAAACACGGAATCTGGGCAATAACAGTTCACTTAATTAGCCCAGAACTCCAATTAAAAACAGAAGCTGGTTGGAACAAGAACCTGCAGCCACAGGGGGTCCCCGGGACCAACGTTGGATATCCCTGGTCTACAGAACAGAGACAGCAATTCACATCTCCGCATCAACATTCAATAATGTCAATTACAGTGTGTGGTGATCACTTTCTGAGGTGAATGCATGCCCTTGGTCCTGAAAGATTGTTGCAGAGGAAGATAAGCAGTAAGGTAAGGTGCCTATACTATCTCGTTTTAAAATGGCTTAATCTCAAAAAATTTTTTGCTTTTTGCTTTTTTGTGTCTTAAAACAACATTTTTCAATATGTGTACAATCTCAAGACACTGATCAATACTCAATAAAATTTTTGGCTTGAAAAATTTATAAGGCTTTTTTGACATTGGGACCGTGGTACCCATTAGCTCTATTGTAAAAAACAAGAGCACTTATTTTCTATAATTTATAAAACTAAGGGGTTTCGCTCGCCAACCCCCCTGCCTGTGCTAGGCTCCAGCAACTTTGTGTCTCTGCCGCTCGCGTAAGTGGATTTCACTTTTACCAAAACTTTTAATTCTCGTGGATAGGCCTCTTCAGTTGGAAGAAACACTTTTCCCTGATGGCAGCACGACACAGATGATCTACAAGTCTCCGACTTAAAGTTTAAAGCCAAACAATATCTACATACTTCTGTCATATCACCTATGTCCATATATTCAAGCTCTTTTCGCTTTTACCTTTTTCGTCAATATCGCATTGAATTTTGATTCCGTGCTTGGAATTACATCATGACAACACAACGTATAACTGCCCGTGAGTGAATATCGTTTCTTTCTCTCAACACCAACTGTATCTGACAATAGAATTCACACAAATGAGAAATGATTGAACCGTGTGCGTGGTTATAAATGTTTTAGATGTGGGCAGGACTTTTCCAAATCTCTTTGCATAAAGTTTTGGCTTGAAATTTTCTCTTGCGGGATTTCACTTTCACCAAACAACAAATCTTTTAATTCTCGAAGATACGCCTCTTCTTTGGGAAGAAACACTACTTTTCCCTAATGACAACACGAATTAGACGATCTACAAGTCTCTGACTTAAAGTTTAAATCCGAACAATATATTCAATCTCTTTTCACTGTTCCGTTATTTCACCGAGTAATAATTTCCATTTGTTTGCACTAATGCGATCTTTACTATCATTTTTTAGAGACTTTTGAATTTTTGTACTTCCGTTATCTCTAACCTGCTCTGCATGTGTATCACGCCAATATTTTTGAATTCTCTACGATGTTCTACTTTGTCACCTACTCTTTGTTTTTTATTTCCTGCCCAGGGCATGGTTAAATCTCTTGGCACAAAGTCTTGTCTCACTCGAAGTGAAAGTGTCTCTCTGAGAAAGTCATGTCTCGTCTCTCTACCCAAGACTTTTTTATTATAATAAAGAGATATGCTTCATTTTAGAACACAGTGTCATGTGGCAGATTAATATATTACATGACTGTGAAATTATAACTTCAAAAAATACCAAACATATCTATTACCAGTAAATAAAAGAGAAGGCAGCCAGAGCAACACTTGATGCATATTAAGCATTCTATACTCTGCATTGTCAGCAATTAACTTTTTCGCAGCTAAAAATTAGACACAACAAAAAATATAAATACAAAGTTTGTAATAACAACATAAATAGAAGCAAAACACATACTCTAGCTTTCCATTCATACATTAAATACATTCTACTCCAGTTCAGGATCGTAAGTGGCCACACTGGACTGCACTGGACACAGCTTAGGAAGGGGTGTCATTTCATCACAGGGTTCACTCCTGCACACACCCAAAATCACTCCTAAAGGGCCGGTTAAGACTCAACAGTCAACCTAACATACAGCACACATCTATGGAATGTGGCAAGGAAAGGCAGAGGAGCTAGAACCAAGGAAGATTTGGTCTCACTTTATAACATTAAAATGTACATTTCTGATTTCTAAAAATAAATAGATCGGTACAAGGGATGAGTATGTATGCCTTGGATTCAGAATCTTGGGTTCAAATTCTGTATCTGATCTTTGCTCATGTGGAATCTGAATATTTCCCTTATGTCTGTGAGAGTTTCCTCTAAGTAATCCAGTTTTCCTGTCACATCCCTAGAGACATGCTGGATAGATTTATGGGCCATTCCAAATCGGTCCTTTAAATTTAGAGTGAGTATATTTTGTGCATGATTGGGCCCCTCAACGGACTGCTACCCTAACGACAGCTGTTTCATGCACCCTGTGCTGCCAAGATAGCTGTCTCTGAATAGGTTTAAGCAAGTTTCAGAAAGTTAAGTTATGGCACAAAAATAATTACTATAGCAGTGACAGGGCTGGATTAAATATTAAGCAAAATCAGCACGTGCTTAGGTCATCACGGGAAGGAGAGCAACACAGAAATGTTCCATTGTTGTGTTTACCATGACCACATGCAAAACTGCAAATGTTGTAGCTGAACCAGGTCCCAGAAAAATGAGTTCCCATATTAAATGAAAAAAAAATTACATACATACATATACAATGACAAAAATAATAATAAACTAGCAATAATAGGGGTTAATAATATATATTAATCTTGGGAATACAACAAAATTACAACAACAACATTTATTTATTTATATAGAAGATTTTCATACAACAGTATTGCTCAACATGCCTTACAAATGACAAAGAGAAAGTTACAAGAAAAGAAAAACAAGATTAGGCAATGATATTAAAGAATAAGTAAAAACAAAACAAGTTAAGGTCAGATGGCAGGGAGGACAGAAAAAACAAAAAAAAAACAACAAAAAAAAAACTCCAGTTAAGCTGGAGAAAAAAAAAAAACAAAATCTGCAGTGGTTCCAAGGCCAAGTGTCCTGTTCAGTCGTCCACTGAGAGTGAGTGCAGCTCATACATGGGGGGCGCCAACATTTTTTACGTGCTTAGGGCTTCTAAAAGTCTTAATCCAGCCGTGAGCAGTGAAATCATTACTCACAAGCTGGAATACTCTTAGTAGTTTCACATAATAACAGAAGTTTCATCCATCAGTCTTTTCTACTACCTATCCAGATTAGGGTTGCAGCAAGCCAGCACTGGGTGAGGCACTGAGGGTGAGGCAAGAACCAGCCTCCATGGAACCATGGTTAGTTGTGCCTGTCTGTCACAAGACTTGAATACTCATGCTCACTTGCTCACTCACTCAATTTAGAGACACCAAGTGACACATCATGCATGTCTATGCCCTGAGGTAAATAAAATACAGATACAGGGAGAAAATGAAAAGCCCATACACTCACTGAACATGAGATTAAAACCCAAGCAGCATTGTCAACCACTGTCCAACCCCACACTTTATTCCAATTGTATTTTAACATAGATATTTAAATTTTTATAGTAATTCACTTTGAAGTATTAATATGTTTTTTGTAGTTTTTAAAAAATGCACTTTTGCCTTTGCAGGGCTTTGTGCTTGCTGGACAAACACCTACGACATGTATAGATTACACTGCAAGTGTTTTTCATTTCTGTTCTTTATCATGAGCATTAACCACATAACATCAATAACTGAGGGGTGTAAAAATGCCAAGATTTGAATATTTGGACAAATATTGCTATTTTGTCCTGTCAACAATAATAATAAATAACATCCATTTCAGTAAAAAAACAAAAATATTTGAGTTTAATATTCTCTATTCTGTGGCAAGACTATGCCATGCAATTTTTCTGCCTTGAGAAAAACCATTAGAATACAGGATTGTGGGTTTTTTAAAACCATATAATAAATCAAGTAGAATACCAGCTGCCAAACAGTCAATACTTTTAGTGCCAATGAAAATAATAAAAGATAACATGAAAATGTACAAATATAACATTTTTAGCAAATTAATATTAATTGAAAACTTTAACACAGTTAATGCAATTACTATGTAGGCTCAAAAATAGGGTGAAGCAGAGGTGTAGTATCACAGCCTGAGGCAGTGCTATGCATGTGGTGAAAGTCACATTTCTGAAGATAAAAAAGGCAAGTGCATTAAAGAAAGTGTCAAGTACTTGAAATAAACTTTAATGTTAAACTTTAATATAGTGCACTGTATGGCTGGAGCCTTCCCACAGTATATCCATTGGATGGAGATTCAAGTAATTATTTTATCTTTTAATCCATCTTTCTATTATATAAGGCTGATTAGCACAATACATACACACCACCACAAGTTGCACAATAAAACTGTCCAGAGCACTGCAAAGTAAACACGAGTAAGGAAAAATCATTGCTTAAATTTGAATAATATTGTTAAGCACTGTGCTCACTATAATCAACTCTAAAATATACATGTATTAATGTGCCATACATATGCCTCTAATGAGCACAGGGCAATGAATCTTAATGAGGCAATAATTCATTTGAGTTAAAAATGCACCAGACCAGTCTCATTTGTAGCCCACCATAGAATTGCACAGACAAATGCATATGAAGGGCAAGTAGTGCATTATCAGAGGGCTGAAAACACCAAATTCTGCAAAAATATGCAGCACAGCAAAATGTCTGTTGTCGGAGAAGACAGCATTCAGTGCCATAGGTCATGGCCACTATAGCTGCAGTGAGAACATCATCGACAGTGATTAATGGGATAAGTAACTTAAATTAAACATAGTAACTGAAAAAATTCACAAAAGTATCTGTAAAATAGATAGATAGATAGATAGATAGATAGATAGATAGATAGATAGATAGATAGATAGATAGATAGATAGATAGATAGATAGATAGATAGATAGATAGATAGATAGATAGTAGGTCATTTTAGAATTAGATAGATAGATAGATAGATAGATAGATAGATAGATAGATAGATAGATAGATAGATAGATAGATAGATAGATAGATAGATAGATAGATAGATAGATAGATAGATAGATAGATAGATAGATAGATAGATAGCTTTTATTTATCCCTAAGGTGAAGTTAAGACTATAGTGTAGGTGTTATTCTTTTCTTTTTCTACCCAATATTTTACTTCATATCATTTATATGACAAGTGGTCTTGTTGGTAAGGAGATGGGTTTGAAACATTAATGGCGAAGATTAAAATCCAATACGTGCCAAAGTAAGTCACAGTATACAGACAGATGATATACTGTACATACGTGCACCTTCATCTATCCATGTTCAACTCGCATTTTGCATTACATTTTGAGATATAAATTAAAGGTGGACTGATTTATAGGTGCATCTACTTTTAAAACATTTCATACTATAGTTTCATTAATGAATACTTAAAAAAAATCTTTTATTCTATAGCTTTCACTAATGGTCTAACCATTCTTTAGAAAACATTCCAATATAGACAATGGAAATTAAAAGCACTTGAACATTACAGAACAGTAACACTTTTATAGTTTAATTTCACATATACTGTACAATCAGTTTTAGAGGCAAGGAGTATGCGCTATGCATATATTCACAAGAACAATTAAGCTATTTACAAACTATTTAGCTCAAAAGAATAAAGAACACGGAGGAATATTGTTTTCTATTGTTGAGTTCTTGGCTCTTCAGCAGTGTCCACGTGGCTTAGTTCTAAAAACAGATATCCAAAGGCAGGGGGGAATAGCAGTCTAATGTTAAAACAGAGATATACAGACATAAAACAGTCAAGTGTTGTGGCTGAATTTTATCATCTTATTCAAGTATTATTTATGGGAACTCATTACAAGATTATGTAGTTGCTCCATACTCTTCTTCATCCCTGTCTTTCTCTCTGTAACTGGAACATTTTGGCAAGCTCTTGGTAATGCAAAAGATCTGTTACCTGACCTTCAGTTCTACCATTGCAGAGCCAATGAGAGTCACAAATGAACCTAACATACAGTACATGTCCTTTTCAATGCATATTTATATATGCTCCCACATATGCTCATTTATACAGAGACAATTATAGACACCAAACAACCCACCTAATACATCATTGGGAAATGGGAGGAAATTATAATAAAACGCCCAAAATCGTAGTCTGACGGCACAGTACATAATCCTCAAGGATGACTCAATACAAAAACAGTAATCTGAAGCTGGTGTAAAATTCATACAAATTGTAAAATGTTAATGGAATGGGTGTATAATACACTTGCACTAAAAAAAACTGAGTAAAATAAACAAAGTACATCATCTTTCGTTTTAACTATCTACTGCACCTTTCCTAGTCAGCATCATCACAAGCATATGAACAAAGTGAAAACGATGGAAGAAAATAGCTACGTGTACACAGGGAGGGACTGAATTGCCTTAGATTTGAACTGGCTGCTTGTACAATGCAGTACACTGTTCACTTATTTGTTTATTACCTTTAAAAGAAGCATTTTTCTTCACTAGAATGTAAATAGTGATTATTCAACTACACATTAAATAATCAGCAATAAGTCAAAAGTGAATTTTAACCCAATCAATGACCTCAGGATGTCTGGAAAACAAATTACAGAACAGTAAATGAGCAAAAGGTAGTTTGGTTAAGTATCTAAAGTTTAAATTGCATTACCAGCACTATATGAGATCTGGAACTAGTTACTATATTGTGCCCAGAAAACACAATTATCCTTTACTGCCTTTGACTATAATGACCCTTTATTACAATGTTTCTGTATTCAGACTGAGAGGCACTATAGAATGTTGGAGCTTTTATTTTGGAGGATTTCTTTTTGATCACAGGACAAGGTACTTGGCATTGTCCCTTGGAGAGGAATCTACTGTTCATAAACCATGGATGGACCAGTAACAAGTGAGGAAGCAGGCAAGATTTGGGGGCAAAATGGTGTAAAGTGGTTATTAAAACCACATAAAATCTAAGTGTATCCAGAAAATGAATAAATAGTAATGTCCTTGGAATGAAAAAATAGGTTTGAAAAAAATATCCCCTCCTGGGATTATGGGCCAGACCCCCCACAGGCAACTTGCCCTCATCCAATGCTCTAAGCCCCAAGCACAGCAGCAGTTCCACCTTAACTGCTTCTGTCTGAACTTTTCTTTTCATTCACCAGTATACTGATAACCACCATACTGTTCTGCTGTTGGCTGTCTCTTAAGTGCTTGCTTGCACCCTTTCTTTAACTTAAAACTGTAATAAATTACTTCACTAAAACATCCCTGTAAAACACCCCCACCACACAAAACTTCATAATATATGCCTCTGCTTACCGTTTTCAAGAAGTTGTTATGGGGACAACATGCAGAGTTGGAGGATGGAAGATACAGGAAAGGCAAATTTTGGAATCAGAGTTTATTATAAGGAGATGTCCACCCCAATACAGTACAGTTTTCTCATTAGGGTCGACTTTTACTATTTAAAATTACACAAAATCAAACAAAACAAATAAAAACAAGATCAATGGGCAAGATGATACCCAAGAGTTGATCACAAAGCAAAAGTCAGGAACAAGAAAATAAACCTAACGTTAGGGCCTACTTGAAAAATAAGTTAAATGGACTCAAGAAATCCACCAAGGGATAATATATAGTAAAGGCATCATGTTTGTATAATGTCACTTCCTTGATGTCATTATTACAACGACGCAGGACATATAACATATCCCAGAAAAGCTGCATAAACAAGACAGTAGATAACATCAACTTTTCAATACAAGGTCAAACTGAAAAGGGAATCACAAAAACAAAGTCCTAGGGTCCAAAAAAACAAAAACAAACTACAAATGAAACACGTATAACATATGTTTCATGCTACCTGGATTAATCACAAAGTTAATCACAAACAACAATTATAGTGAAAAACTAAAAAAAAGAATGCAGAAGTTGGGGAAACAGGCAAATTTAATAAAGCAATAACTAGTTCATTGTTAAGATCGCATTTGAAAACACTGAATTTTCAAATGGATATTTATAAGAAAAAAAATATTTGTGACCAGGAAATTAAGACTTTTCAAAATATCACCTCAAAATGTGTTGTGAAAAGCAACCCAGAATCAAAGCACATAAAGAAGAAATCTAAAACACCAAAAATCAAAATGAACTCTGAAATACAAACTAAAGAAGTAAAGGTAATTAAAGTCAAAAACAAAATCCTACACTATACTGTAAATTACTTTTTGAAGTTACCTTTGAGAATTTGTCAAAGTTCAGCTACTTCTGTGCAGTTTTATAGCCGCAGCTTGATGACATCATACATCACATGACTAGCACAGAATAATGACTGTGTCTGGGCAGTGTTTTAAAGGATTCATTTATTAATGTTTTTTATTGATTTAAGCACAACCTGTCAGTGTAACTTGTGCGGGTGAGAGATGTGCATGTGAATATGTGCAACAGGTTAATAGTTATTACTGTTTAGGCATCTGCAGCAAGTTATAAACAAGCACCAACTGAGAGACCCGAGGTTAAAAAGGTGGAGTTTCATGCAGAAAAAGAAGGAAGAATCTTTTGTGAGTTGTTTTTATTAGAAAGAGAGTGTTTCTTTGCAGGAGACTAAGAGAGAGAGGACAAGATGAGCAGCATCGGGCATTGCTGAGTTTCTGTGTCATGGCAGAATTCATGTCTGCTGATCAGAGTAGTAGACACGATAGACAGAGAGACAGAGACCACAGGAGCTGGCGGAAGGTAGGAAAATCAAGACGTGGTGGCATCCAGAGAAGGGCAAGGCACCCTGGGAACTAAGGAACGTGGTGGGCTATGTAGTTGAGATCCCGATATCCTGACGAGGACAGACAGAATGAGAGAACACAAAGGATTTACCTGTTGATTTTAAAGTGCTTGTTAGATTTAAATATTTATTTTGTACCTGAGACCCTTTGCTTTATAACATGGATTTTAAAGATTTATTTACTGAATTTTTATTAACTGCACTAATGTTTTAATAAACTCTGCTATTTTTCTGATTAAATAAGTCTTGCTTGTGTACTTACTTGCCAAGGTACATCTCAGTGAGAGCTGTGCCCAAGGCTGTGGGCACAGAATATCACAGGCATCCATTAAACAAAAAGGATAAGCAAAACAGTTATAGAAATTAATTATTAAATTGGGAAGCAACAAATTAAATAATACCAACAGTCATAAAAAATAAATGAAAGGAAACAACACAAATATTAATGAAATTGTAACAGTCACAAGCGGTTTGCTTTCTCACTAAGCGCTGCTGTTTTACCTCAGTTTGCACCCCTTCTCCAAAACCAATTGACATATCAGTTACATGTTTGTTACTTGCTTGCTGTGATTCTCTTTTCATGACTGCTATTCAGTCACTTTAACCGTATCAATAAATATGCTCCAAGCTCAGCATTAAAAGGACACCAGTGAAAAACATCCACTTCTGCCTTCCAGTTAGAATGTTCTCTACCAAGTAAGTATACCTAACACATACCATAAAAAAGTGAAGACATTCTTTGGAACAATAGCCTGCAAGTTTACATAGTAAATACTTAGGGCACTGAAACATTTGGTTGAAAAAATGATTTCCAGAATAACAGAAACCGTTTAGATGCATTGTGTTACCAGTACAAGGTCCTTTATAAAAATCACACAACAATAGGTAGACTCTGATTGCTAGCTCAGAAATCTGTTAAAGTTGGAAGTGATCGTTAAATATATGATAGATAATACAACAATCTCAAAACAGTTAAGGATCACAGAGTGAGTTGACTTATGGCAGTATCAGGTGCAGGATGGGGCACTAGTCAATGACACGACTCACTCAGGCACACACCCCTACGCCATGTCTTTAGTATTTGTCAGACACTGGGTAAACAAATTGCACACAGTGACAAGACACCCAATTCAATATAGATGGTCAAAAAATATATATAAAATTTAAAATAAAAAATAAACAGGTAATATTAAACATAACAAAAGAAAAGGTAAAGTTCTGTATACTGTACATGTATAAAAAGTAGCAGTTACACATTCACTTATCAGTGTCATGGCAGAGGTTTTAGATGCTTACTTCAGAAAATCCTATGTAAAATATAAGATGACTAAAACAGCTCATCAATCAACATCATACATCAGGTTTAATAAAGTGCACACACGACCAGATCTGCAAGAGTTTAAAGTGGCTATGTCAATGATATTTGAAGACTTTCAGGAGAGTGAAGAGATTATTTATGTTCCTGTTATGCAGATACTTGACAAATGAACTTAAAAAGCCAGCTCCTCCAAAGATAAATTCTCCAGGATTAACATTGGCCAAAATGTTACTGTTAGCTAATGTCTAAGAGCACCTAATGGAAATGACACTTTAAGAAAAAAGAAATCATAAAGAAGAGCGCAGTTTATATTTAATTCCACTTTGTAGTGTAATTAAACCTCTCAGTCCAGATTTGCATCATTTTAGAGTTCCTGTGTTTCTTCCAAAACATTCATTGCAGTCTCTACTGTTTTCTTTTATCAAGACACCAGATGTAATAAAGGGGAGATTAAATTATTTAAAGATATATCTAAATGATAATTTGACTTGCTATTTGTAAGTTCAGGTCGTGACCTTTCACTGGTGTTGTTTACAGCTACTGACCTTCAGTTCTTGAGGGCAATCGACACAGTTTGAGGGCTCTCACTTTTCATACAAATTAAATTGTTTTAGAAATGTCACAGGTACAGTCAATAACTGAAGGATAATTAGCATCATTTTACACTTGAGGTGTTTCAGTAGGCATCCCCTGGTCAAAAATCAACATAGACATGTAAATAAGGCAACTAATTACAAGGCATCTGTGTTTGTTGCAGAACTTTGTTAACATGCATAGTGAAATATGCTAAGAATGTCAAGATGAATTTCTATCAGCAAACTAAAACAATATGCCATTACATACTGACAAATTTAATTTATCAATCCATTCATCCATTTACTGAATCAGCTAATTTTAATTCAGGGTTGCATTGAGACAGATCTAAGCACTGCCGTACAAAGCAAGAATCAAATTTGCCTGGGCACCAATCCATCCATCACACACACACCTACAGTTACTCATAAAGGGCCAATGTAAAGTCAAGCTTTTCTACATGGTTTTTATATGAGAGAGAAAAACTCACACAGACATGAGAGGAATGTACATACTCCACACTGATGGTGCCTAGACCCTGGGTTCAAACTAAATCTCCTAAAGCTGGGAGGCAGCAGTTCAGATCACTCTGTCCCCCCAGTTTCAGTTAAACTTGAATGGTAATTTAACTAAGGATCAGAAAAAAATAAAATGCACCAAATTTTAAAATTACAAACTAATAGGGAGAGAAGGGCACACCAAAAGCAACGCTGATCTACAAACACAGCCTAGTATACAGACCAGAAGGTCAGTTTGATTCAAGATTCAAAGGCGGAATTAATCAGTCTGAATATACTTGATTACTCATTCTCGAAATGAAAAAAAAACAGTTCCAGCAAAATCTCAGCCTAGACTGAAATATCAAAGAACTGATCAATTTAAGTTGTCGTCAGACAAATCCACTTCAAACAAGTAAGAAAATGTACACATAGTGTAATATTCAGGTGCATTCAGGGACTTGGTTAACTGCTTTGATAGTTGAAGCATTTTTAATTTTTGTTTAGTCATTTCAACATAGAGTTAGTTATCACATTTCTGTCTATTATCATTTTGTAACAGTGACTCATATTAAAAAATAACATGTTTTAGCAGAGTACATAAAATATTATGTAGTTAAAAATGGAGCCATACTAGGCTTGTGGTGGCTCAAAAGCTTTCCTAGAGCTCAGAGTCCAATTCAAATAATGTAAAAATGATACCAGTTGATGTCTTCTTGTTAGCTGTTGTTTGTGGAGGGTTTATAGCTAATTGTAGTTCATGTTTATAAATATAAAAGTTTTAAAAGAAGTACCAAGTGGCAGAAATAAAACTTATGCTGAAGTCTCAATGTTAAAATTGTTAAATATAAAATGAGTCATGAGGGAGAGCTGGTTACTGTAGAGCACTGCAGATAAATGATCATGTCAGAGATAGATTGAATCATTATAATCTGCAGACAGGCAGTTGTGAGGTTGTTTTTAGTGTAAAGTAAATACTGAGCATGTTTATTCGCTGATGAGTCACAGAGCTATGCTGAGGAAGTTTGTTTCCTTTTATTTCTAGATAAGTTAAGTTGCCTGCAATTTGTACTTTAATGGCCATGACAAAGATCATGTAATTTACCTGGTACCATTTCAAGCAGCAGGAGAAGTGAGCTGGTGCAGCAGAGGTTAATGCTAGCTACTGCAACTGTAGCCACTGCATTCAGGCACAAGCCACTGACGTGTGCAAGTCTCTTGGGGTTTTGCTTACTGGTATTGGAATCTGTTTGCCATCATGAGTAGGTTTCAGGTGAGTACAAAGGGAAAATGTGCAAAGTATACTAGCTGAAGCGACCACTATCAAGACAAATTTGGAACAATACGGTAATTCATAATCAAAGTCACACAAAGCATTTCTCTGTTTAAAGGAAATATTTGACCCAAAAATGGTATTTTTTTAATATGTTATTTGCCCCATGCAGTTTGTAGTAATGGTCAAGAAAAACTTTTAATCCTACATTGCCACGCAGAATAAGATAAAAAGTGAATGATATAATATAAGCCAACAGTGACCACTGTTGTACAGTGACAATGTTAAAAAAAATCTCACAAAAATGAAAAAATAATCTCACATTACTCATGTTGTGTAATGCACATCCATTTCTTATGCTCAAAACATGCAAAACACATGCATATTTTTGCTACAATATTGTTAAATAGACAGTTCCGTAAGAATCACTGCATATCATAAACAGAAAACACAAGGTACATGGGATTTACTTTTTGAATTGAAGAGAGGACTCTTGACCAATCAACGAGGGGGAGAGGCGGATATTCAATGCAATAGTTTAAATGGTGTTTTCCCTTTAAAATGTGTGCTTATTTTTCCAAAGTATCTAACAATATATTTGAGTAAAAAAATCATGTATTTTTTGTGTACGTTTGGAGCATACAAAGGGATAATTTACATGATCACCATTATATTCACGATTCACATCTTTATGATTATGCAACACGATTAGTGTGAGATTTTGTTTTCCACTGAAATTTTTCACTTTGTTTGCCATTGTACAGCATTGGCCACAAAAGGCTTGTATCATATCATAAACATTTGTAACTCCTTTGTGCAAAAACCCATAAAATTAATATTTCTCTGCCGTCACTGTTAACTGTATGGGGTAAGTAACATATATGCTTTTTGGGTGGAGTATTCGTTCAAGACAGATGAGTTCAGAAATTCGGTATTGCTTTTCAGTAGGATTTTTTTGAAATTTCAAAAATACATTCAACATACTTTACTTGAAATAAAAGTAAAGAGATACTTGAGGTACTCCAAAAATTAACTCACCAAAAGATTTCTTAAAAGATAAATATACCAGATTTCGAGAAAATCAATCTACTTCGAACAGAGCTATTTCATGCTGACAAACAGAGATTATTATAACAGTAGGTGCTTTTCACATTATGTGTGAATGCACCTATTAAAAATGCACAAGATGTTCTAAATATATTTCTTTTGCAAGAATAATCTATATTCTGAAAGAAGCAGTGTACACTACTGTACATAACTTTTTATTTAATAAAATATCAACGTCTTGTATACATTAAGGCACAGAACCTTCATTTTTATTATGAGAAAACCTACATTATACATAAGAACATGAAAATAATCAAAGCATTATTTAGTCCATCATGTTCACTTGGTTGGGTTAGTAGCTAAGCTGTCTTGATATCTCATCCAGATACAGGACTTTTAAATTTTGGGAAGTCTTTTTTTATTATCATTATTTTTATTGAATTTATTAAAATCAAGTAACATTCCATACAAACAAGCCAAACTTAACAAAACTAAATTTAATTCAACTCCCAGCCATCCCAAATTTTGGTATGTCTGTCAACTGCAACTTGAGAGTTTGGTTCAGATTTCCTTAAGTACATCATACACCATCATTCTACTGAAACAGATCAATCTGTTAGGACAAGATATACCACATGCACCATATTAATAAATGAATATTACAGCTTATAACAATATGGACGTCCATGTTCAGTAGTTTGAGTATTGCTAAAGCAGAGACAAAACTATTTACAATAAAGTTAGCTGGCATGTACAGTACATATTACAAACATAGGATCTTTTACACTAAGGCTTACAAAGCATTTACATCATTTAGCAGACACTCTTATCCAGAGCAACTTACAACAGTATTTTGTTAGTTTTTCACATACCCCTTGGGGTCAGAGCGCAGGGTCAGCCATTGTACCTGGAGCAATTACAGGTTAAGGGCCTTGCTCAAGGGCCCAGCAGAGTAGGATCTCTTTTGGCAGTGACGGGGATTCGAACCGGCAACCTTTGGGATACCAGTGCAGATCCTTAGCCTCAGAGCCACCACTCCGCCCAAACCACCAATGTGTAGAAAGTTATGAAATAGTTCACATTATAACACAACGAATATCACAGACAACAAAGAGTATGTATTGTCTTGAAGAAGTTTTCCAGTGGAACATGAAACAAGCAACAGATCATTAAAGATTTAATTAGATAAAATAACTGTGTCTGTTTATTCGTTAAAGTTTGCTTTGTATTAGGGTACATTGAACTCTGAGATGCAACCCAGAATTAGTGTGGTTTACAAAACAACATTTGAGAGCAATATTTATGTGTCTACAGATACAGAAACAGGACCTAAATGTATAGAATCATGATCTGAGTATCACTTTCAGAAACATCAGCAGAAAATGAAATGCATGCCTAAAAAAGGAAGTTGATTGAATCACATTAAAAATGCAAAAAAAAAAAAAAAGTGTTAGAAACTCCTAATAGTTTCTTTTAAAAATGTTCTGAGCATTGCACTTCACCAGCTGTTACCATCATCTTGGGAGTAAGAGCCTGGGATTCCAGCTTTCTGTGCTATGTCATCAAAAGAGTTGTGGTGTCGTTCTCTTTCTTGCACATATGGTCACTGTGCTTCCACTAATCAACCAGAAAATACATTAAGCAATATTGCATTGGGCTGAAAATTCTTCCCTTCCCTGTAATCTCCCTTTGAATACATACAGTATATGTTAAAGTTTTAGAGAAAAAGGGGTTTATCTTTAGTTCCAACCTTGAGAATGTTCAAAGGAAAGCAGATAATGCCTTCCCAGTGTAGGCAGAAACATTTTTTTGCCTTTTGTTTGTCTTTGTTTGCTCTTCTGTGCCATTCCTTTATCACCACAAAGAAGCTTCTGTCTCTGGGGTATGTTCGGGCCCCTTTGTTATCTTCAGAGGCTTACTTGGCTTTTGATTACCATTCCTAGTGGAGTGGAGTGAGCACCCTTGGTTGGGCAAGCTAATACTATGTTGTCTTCTCTATTAAATTGCATGTCTCTTGCTCAGTCATAAATCTTTATTTTAATTTTTCTTATAAAATGGTAATCAAGTTTAGCTATCTTTTAATATAGTACCTTTCAAAATAAGCCCCAGGGCACCTTAATAAAGTTTGCAATTGCAACTGAACAGGAATTGATGTATTGATCTGCATGTGAAAGAGCTAAATGCACAAAGTGACATTAATACCACTGAATTGACTAGAACAGGTAGAAGTGAGGATGTCATTTATTAAAACAATAAGTTGACTGTAAAGTATTACAGTTAGACTGTAGCTTATGAGATGTAAATGTTTAAATGCTATTAAGGAAAGATGAACCTTTATTTTGGCAGAGTACAGTGTAAAAGACTATTATCATTCAAAGGTTGAATTCAACATTAATTTCTTTTTTATTTATTTGAACTACAGAAATTCATTACCTTCCACCGGTTTTAAACAATAATATTATGAAATAGTGCACTCTGATTCTAGCAATAGAAAATTGGAAGTGATAGGCATGGTGTAAGGGATAAGCTTACCTTTACTACTGGAAAAAAGTATGGGTCACTACCTTGGTGTTATGACTTGGAGATCAATGCACATAAAGGATTTAAGCCTATGATAGTTCCTACAACAGCAATAAGATAAAAAAAAGTGATTTTGTTCTAAGAGTGTGTAATAAGGATCCTGGAAAGATTCCGGTTTTCACTGTAACCAATCTCTTAATCAGAGCCTGGCTTGTGTGCTTTATTGAACTCCAGGTTTAATTAACTTCTTGTTTGCTAGGTTCTGCACTTTCCAGGTCAAGGGTGCTCAATCTCTGCCCCAAGGGATTGTAGTAACTGCAAAGTTTAATTTCAGCCAGTCTTTTAATTAGAGTCGAATTCTTGCCTTGTCCTGAACTCTTAGCTTAATTAGACACTGCTTGTTGGCCGGCTATTGTGCTCAGTGAATGAAGAATTAATCAAACTTACGAATAAGTGAATTGCTATTGTCTTGCCCTTCAGTAGACTTGTCATGTAGCCCTCTCGTTTATTAGTAATCTATATTTCTCCTTATTAAAATGACTTCTAACATGCAGTTAATATGCTATGAAAAAGCATGGTTGTGACTGATAATATAAATCTGTGGCAGAAACATTTTTGATTTATAACTTGCTCTGTAGAACTATTCATATAAAATGAGATATCTTCTAGTTTTATAAAGAACACTTCCAAGATGCATAAGAAGAAAACAAATTTTTAATTTGAGAGGAGATCATTTAGGCTTTCAATCCTTTTCAGTCAGCTGATAGCCAGGCTATGTCACAATCTTATCTCACTAACTTTTAAAAGTTGGTAAGTCTTAACATTCAACTTTATGCCCAAGATATTTCATGTAAAAAGTGCCTTTTGACTTCTGTCTTAAATGCAACTAGAGTATGCAAATCTGTGTTGGACACACTTTGCCAGATCAATTTTATCAGTAGTTTTGGGAATTGTGAAAATCTTCATTAGGTCATCATGCAGCATTCAATGGCTAAGATTACCCTTTAATCCAGGGGTATGCTTGGTCACTCTTCTCCACACAGCTCCTAGAGATTATTTTATTTATTTATTTTTGGTAGAAGAATGAACAGAACAGCCCACAATACTGCCAATGTAGTCTAATTAATACATTATCTAGCCTGTGAATAACATACATCAATTTACAGTCACTAGCTATTACAATAAAACTGAGCACTATATTTGCATTTTTACTGGTTCTGAGCATGGCTAGGACAAGGTGTAAACACTTAAGTCGCTTTCAGATTTTGTGTCCTTTGACCTAGTATCATTTCTGTATTTATGATTAATGTTCTTTAAGGCTATGTGGCACTTGATAGTTTACTAGATGAATGTGATCTGTTTGCAGATGATACCAAGACAGGTGGATTGGCAGATAATCTTGAGTCCGTTGAATTATTACAGAGGGACTTGGACAACAAACAGGCTTGGCCAGATTTGTGGCAGATGATAGTTAATGTCAAAAATGTAAAGTATTACAAATAGGAAGTAAAAGTGTTAGGTTTGAATACACAGTGGGAGGTCTGAACATCTAAAGGAAATCGAAGTATTCAGGAGTTATAGTTGACTCAACACTATCAACTGCCAGATAGTTTTCATAAGTCTTTAAGAAGGCTAACATAATTTTAGGTTATATAGCAGGATGTGTGGAGTACAAGTCCAAGGAGGTTATGCTCAAGCTTTGTAACACATTGGTTAAGGCCTCATCTGCAGTACTGGGTACAGTTTTGATCTCCAGGCTACAAAAAGGGCATAGCGGCTCTGGAAAAAGTCCAGAAAAGAGCAACTAGGCTGCTTCCAGGACTACAGGGGATGAATTATGAGGAATGATTAAAAGAGCAGAGCTTTTTCAGTTTAAGCAAAAGAAGATTATGAGATGACAAGATTGAAGCATTTAAAATTATGAAGGGAAGTAGTACAGTGGATCAAGACTGTTATTTTAAAATGAGTTCATCAAGAACAAGGGACACAGTTGGAAACTTGTTAAGGGTAAATTTTGGATAAACATTAGGAAGTTTTTCTTTTCTCAGAAAACCACAGACACATGGAATAAACTATCAAATAGTGTGGTAGACGGGCGGCACGGTGGCACAGTGGGTAGCGCTGCTGCCTCACAGTTGGGAGACCTGGGGACCTGGGTTCGCTTCCCGGGTCCTCCCTGCATGGAGTTTGCATGTTCTCCCCGTGTCTGCCTGGGTTTCCTCCAGGCACTCCGGTTTCCTCCCACAGTCCAAAGACATGCAGGTTAGGTGGATTGGCGATTCTAAATTGGCCCTAGTGTGTGCTTGGTGTGTTTGTGTGTGTCCTGCGGTGGGTTGGCACCCTGCCCGGGATTGGTTCCTGGCCTGTGTTGCCTGGGATTGGCTCCAGCGAACCCCCGTAACCCTGTGTTCGGATTCAGCAGGTTGGAAAATGGATGGATGGATAGTGTGGTAGACAGTAGGAAAAGACTGGCGAGCTATACTTATATTGAACAACAAAGCTTAAAAGCAAATAATGGACTTAAAGAAGTTCTTGAGTTTAAATGTCCTTCTAATGCTGGAGAATTGTTCCAATACTATTTATGTCATTAGTGGGCTACGGTGCCATGGATCTAATCCTTTGTTTTTTAAAGATTTAAAAGATGATTTGCAAACAAATCCAAGTGGAAATTGCATTTTGAAGAACTCATTGACTGCAGTACACTGACTAACTGAAGTCCTCAATGCTCCATCAAGTAGCACTTGACACAAGCTAAGAGGCCTGGGAGCCCCAGTAAAATTTCAGGTGAAATAGATTAAAACATCCTGCACAACAGTAATTTCTTAACATTTATATGCATCAGAAGGAACACTGACAGTTATTATTGTGAAAAAAGAGAAAGATAAATTATAATAAGCACCACGAGCATGGGAAAGGTGCTATATAAATAAAATGTATTATTATTATCACCTTCTCTTCATCACCAGATAGAAACTCGCCTGTCTTTTTAAGAGGCCTTTCCTGAATCTCAGGGTGATGCTCACTCAAACAAATAACATAAATATAATTTTAACAACATTACAGTCCCCAGAGCATTTTGTTTAAGCAATTCAAGATTTATACCATACACAACCTTTACAAACCTTATCTATGTCTAATGCTCTCAGAAAACAAAGTGTAGAACTGGCTGCCTTTTTATGAAATGATCAGAACAGCAAGCCCCTGCCATAATGAAATAACAAAGACAGTGCTCTATGACTGGAGCAGGAAATATGAAACCTGTAAGGTGGTAGCTTTGGTCAAACAGAGATGCATAATTACCCCCAGCCTGTTTGTAATTTCATTTCCACCATCTTCCACCTCACAGGCCAAAATCTTCCTCAGGGAATACAAATTTTGCATAGAACAGATGGCATATTCCTACCATACTTATACGGGTCAAAACAGAGTGCAAAATCTCTACAGCCTCTTCTGTCAAGGAGTTTCAAAAGAGATGGCCTTAGAAAATGGCAACAGATGCAAGCCATGTAATATTGAACCACATTTTATTATGATCTATGAACAATGCACACTTCTTCTCTCTTTATTTTGCCATAACCATGTCCAAGGATTGCCACAAGGTTTTAGGTCATAATTTTGCAATTAAATTAGGTATGACAATCCTATTAATTTTGCAGCCCCTGTCTAACCTACCTTCTTCAGTTTCAACATATAGATGACACTATAAGTTTAGTTCTTACTGAGGAAGACTTGCAATATCTATAAGACATGCACTTCAGAAGAGGTCATCCACCTGAAGCCTGTATGTTTGGGCCCGGCCAGTACTTGGATAGGAGACAACCTAGAAAAAAGCAGGGATTGCTGCTGGAAGAGCTGTTGGTGAGACCAGCCAGGGGGTGCTTACCCTGTGGTCTGAATGTGAATCCCAGTGCCCCAGTGCAGTGATGGAGACACTGTGCTGTTAAAACGGCACTATCCTTCAGGTGAGAAGTAAAATCAAGGTCCTGACTCACTGTGGTCATAATAGATCCCTGGGTGTCCTTCATAAAGAGCAGGGTGCATCCTGATGTCCAGGCTAAGCTGCCCTCCATGGCCTAGTCATTCTGGTCCAGTAATTATCCCAATTCCCTAACTGGTTATCACTCTCACCACTCCACCACCTAATAGCTAATGTGTGGTGAGTGTACTGGTGCAATGGCTGCCGTTGCATCATCCAGGTGGATGCTACACATTATTACACTTACTATGAAAAATGCTTTGAGTAGTGAGGAAAGCACTATATAAAGGAACAGACTTGTTTCACGACCAAAGTATGGTGCAACACTGATAAATCTGCTGCTGCTGCTGCTGCACTAATTCATCGGTTCATTTCATGTTCATCTCAACACTCCAACCAAAATACTTGAACTTATCCACGTGGGGCTTCTGCTCACTCCTTAGTTGCAAGGACCAATGTGCTCGTTTTAGGGATAAGACCATAACCTCAGATTTGAGGGTGCTAATGACCATCCCAGGCACATCTCATACATCATTTAATAGAATTTATTACTTGTATAAGATAGCACAATAAAACAGTCTGTAAAGCATTGCCTGTGTTGAAGTAAATGCTTGCAGCTCCTGAGAATTCTTTTTCCAAACAAGTAATGTATTTTAGTATTACAAATACTTGTACACTTGTGAGAGGATGGGCTGGTGATTTATATAGATTTGATTCTCACAGCAAGAGCAGTGCTACAGTATTGATTGGTGTATAACTTTTCTGTATTACATAGTTTAAAATATTGATTGCATTATTTTCTTAATGTATATAATCTGTAAAAAGTAAATAGCATTCCTTTGAGAACATATTTCTGTCACATTTGGAAATTTATGTGGCAACAATCATCATACTCTACTGTATAAATGTGCTCTCAGAAAAAGAAAAAAAAAGCTCTTGAGTACAAACAACTGACGATTTGATATAATGAGTCTAATCATTGGGATGGTTAACCTTAGTCAGGGAGTCATCTTTTTAAGGTGATTTAAGCCGGTTTTTCTTATCATGAGCTAAGCAATATGTTTCAATGGCATTGTGTGTTATGATAAAGGTATTTTTGAATTGCTGCCTACAGTAATCTGATGATTTGTAGACTAACGAAACAGAAAACAATATTAATCATGATTCAATACCATCTTGGGTAAACATTTTTGTTTCCTGAAATTTTGCCCAATAGCAAAATAAATACATATGCACAGATACCTGCCATTTGATCCTGCACCTTTCACTTTTGATCAAATTCCCATTCAGACATGGCACACTGCATTCATCTGTGCCACTCCTTGACTTTTTCATGGATCACAGTTAATTGTTATTATTAATGGCAAACGCACAGAGAAGAATTTGAGTCCCACTCAAGGTGTGCTAGTGCAGTACTCTGGATTGTCACTGTTTCTCTCACAACCCCAAAAGTAATATGTTGCTTTAAAATTGAAAAACTAAGATCCCTATGACCTGTGAGTAACATCATAGTAGTGATTTCTAGGATATAAGTTGATTTATTACTTGTACTTATTATTTATTTATTTGTAAGCTGGATACAGCATAGCTTTTATTTCAAGAGGCATATTTTACTTCATTGATGAGAAGAACAGTGCCTTAAAGTTTACCTAACCAACCCAACCGCAATCTTTGGGATGAACTCAGGATGTGAAATATATTGCGGAGAGGATTGAGCATGTATCACACCAGCTTGGCAGGGGTGACTGTGTTTGGACTTAGAGCCAATAATTCATCCACCGCAGGAAGGCCATAAACTGCCTAAACAAAGGAACTCAGAGATGAGTTATACCTGAACACCTTTATTAGTAAATGGCCTAGGAAATCACAGGTAAACTAATTCTGTTTGTCTAAAGTGTGGTTGTTTATGATTGGTATTGAATCAGAGGTCCTTCTATACCACAACACCCCAATGGTTAGTGATTTTGTGATGAGAATGGTAACTTTGCATTTGCCTCTCTCTTTTACCATCTGGCCATGAAGAGAAGACCATGATGAAGACAACTCTATCTCAGCAGCCATACTGAGACAGGTAATTGGCCTGTTTCAATACTCCATTAAAGGCCATGTGGTAGCAAAGCAAGCTAGACTGAAGATAAGTCGTGGGCCTCCTACAGATGCAAGATGCACTGCTGCTTAGTCTATAAGAGTATGGTTTGACACCATTCACATTGTAACATGCTTCCTTAATATTCTGGTGCATATTATCAATAATACATCATTAAATGTGTAACGTAACTCCTGCCTGTTTCTTTACTCTGTCTAATTGTCTGAGGTTGCAGATGTAGAAGGGAAGGGGAGAGGAAGTGCTAAAGTACCTGACTACAGAGTGGGATTTTAGACATTTTATTAAGATGTACACGATAAAGAGAATAAAAGGAGAAAACAGAGTCACTATAGGACCCGACACAACAAAACACTGATCAAGATTGTTAGTCTAGTGCCCGTCCATATTGTAATGTAAAAATTCACAAATCATCAATTTTTTTAATATATTAGTAGTAAAAATTGAAGTTTTAGATCAGTCAATATTTTATATTGTTAAAACATTGCAGATTCTTCTTTTATTAAACATGCTTAATATTTTTGGTATAAATGTTATTCTATTTGTTAGTCACCTTTTCTCCAAAAGAAAACAGGGATTAAAGAAATCAATTCTTCAAACAGGACTTTTTGAGCCAATGCTCTCTTATGCAGCTGTGACACTAGATTTAGTCAAGCAAAAAGTGTATTGACTCTGCTAGGCATACGCATTGATTGGAGCTGAAACTCTTTATGGGTAAGAGCAGCACAACAACCATGCTGAAAATCTAACTCTATAATTAGTCAGCTGTTCATGTATGTCCTCAATATCTTTCCACAAAATTCTGTCAGAGAGAGAGTTTCAGGTTTTCTACAAGAATGCAACATTCACATTTATTTCTCCATCTGTTTCTTTTTTCAAATGCATTTTGCTACATTTTAGAGTCTGTCAGCACAAGCCTCCCCTTGAAGTCTCAGAATAGGATGCCAGCCATCACATACTTATACCAGTCCAACTCAGAGTCACAAATTAATATAACAGGCAGTATTTAGTAGTGTGAAAAGAATGGAATATCTGGAGAAATTACACATGATATGGAGGAAATTGCATAAACTAAACAAAGAAAATTACCACATCAAAAACAGAGACCATATCTCAAAAAGTATATGAGATATGTAGTACGAGGTACTATAAAAAATGACTACAGTAATCCCTCACTATATCGCACTTCACCTTTCGCGGCTTTACTCTATCACGGATTTTATATGTAAGCATATTTAAATATATATCGCGGATTTTTTGCTGGTTCGCGGATTTCTGCGGACAATGGGTCTTTTCATTTCTGGTACATGCTTCTTCAGTTGGTTTGCCCAGTTGATTTCATACAAGGGACGCTATTGGCAGATGCCTGAGAAGCTACCCAACTTACTTTTCTTTCTCTCTCTCTTGCACTGACATTCTCTGATCCTGACGTAGGGGGATTGAGCAGGGGGGCTGTTCGCACACCTAGATGATACAGATGCTCGTCTAAAAATGCTGAAAGATTATCTTCACGTTGCTACCTTCTGTGCAGCTGCTTCGTGAAGCGACATGCTGTACGGTGCTTCGCATACTTAAAAGCTCGAAGGGCACGTATTGATTTTTGATTGTTTGTTTTTCTCTGTCTCTCTTCTCTCTCTCTCTCTCTTTCTCTGCTCCTGACGGAGGGGGTGTGAGCTGCCGTCTTCAACAGCTTTGTGCCGCGGTGCTTCGCATACTTAAAAGCCAAACAGCCCTATTGATTTGTTTGCTTTTCTCTCTCTTTCTGACATTTTGTGCTCCTGACTCGCACTCCTTTGAAGAGGAAGATATGTTTGCATTCTTTTAATTGTGAGACGGAACTGTCATCTCTGTCTTGTCATGGAGCACAGTTTAAACTTTTGAAAAAGAGACAAATGTTTGTTTGCAGTGTTTGAATAACGTTCCTGTCTCTCTACAACCTCCTGTGTTTCTGTGCAAATCTGTGACCCAAGCATGACAATATAAAAATAACCATATAAACATATGGTTTCTACTTCGCGGATTTTCACCTTTCGTGGGGGGTTCTGGAACGCAACCCCCGTGATGGAGGAGGGATTACTGTATTTCCTTTGTTATGTGATGGGTTATAGTTTTTCTTACTAAGGAGAGTCCGTTTTGTGTTTTTTTTTTTATTGTATGAACAAAGTTTTATGTTTGTTTTTTCTGGTAGATAAACTCTTTGAGCAAAAACTGGGAGATGTGAGTAATAAAACAAAACAAAACAAAAAAAAAGGTATAAAGCAAAACAAAAACAAAGCCCATTATGAGAGACAATGATCATGGTCGAGATAACAAGACAGTCAAAGCCTGAGGCCACATGTTCAACACGCACTCGACCCTCTGCAGTTTGCATATCAGGAGAAGGTGGGTGCGGATGATGCCATCATCTATATGCTACACCGATCCCTCTCCCACTTGGACAGAGGCAGTGGTGCTGTAAGAATCATGTTTCTAGACTTCTCTAGCGCCTTCAACACAATCCAACCTCTGCTCCTTAGGGACAAGCTGACAGAGATGGGAGTAGATTCATACCTGGTGGCATGGATCGTGGACTATCTTAAAGACAGACCTCAGTATGTGCGTCATGGGAACTGCACGTCTGACATTGTGGTCAGCAACACAGGAGCGCCACAGGGGACTGTACTTTCTCCGGTCCTGTTCAGCCTATATACATCGGACTTCCAATACAATTTGGAGTCCTGCCACGTGCAAAAGTTCGCTGACGACACTGCTATTGTGGGCTGCATCAGGAGTGGGCAGGAGGAGGAGTATAGGGACCTAATCAATTACTTTGTTAAATGGTGCGACTCAAACCACCTACACCTGAACACCAGCAAAACCAAGGAGCTGGTGGTGGATTTTAGGAGGCCCAGACCCCTCATGGACCCCGTGATCATCAGAGGTGACTGTGTGCAGATGCTGCAGACCTATAAATATCTGGGAGTGCAGCTGGATGATAAATTAGACTGGACTGCCAATACTGATGCTCTGTGTAAGAAAGGACAGAGCCGGTTATACTTCCTTAGAAGGCTGGCGTCCTTCAACATCTGCAATAAGATGCTGCAGATGTTCTATCAGACGGTTGTGGCGAGCGCCCTCTTCTACGTGGTGGTGTGCTGGGGAGGCAGCATTAAGAAGAAAGACGCCTCACGCCTGGACAAACTGGTGAGGAAGGCAGGCTCTATTGTTGGCATGGAGCTGGACAGTTTGACATCTGTGGCAGAGCGACAGGCGCTAAGCAGGCTCCTATCAATTATGGAGAATCCACTGCATCCACTTATCAGTGTCATCTCCAGACAGAAGAGCAGCTTCAGTGACAGACTGAGGAGACCGTTCCTCCCCCAAACTATGCGACTCTTCAATTCCACCCGGGGGAGGGGGGGGGGTAAACGTTAACATCATACAAAGTTATTGTTTGTTTTTACCTGTATTATTATCAATCTTTAATTCAATATTGTTTTTTTTGTATCAGTATGCTGCTGCTGGAGTATGCGAATTTCCCCTTGGGATTAATAAAGTATCTATCTATCTATCTATCTATCTATCTATCTATCTATCTATCTATCTATCTATCTATCTATCTATCTATCTATCTATCTATCTATCTATCTATCTATCTATCTATCTATCTATCTATCTATCTATCTATCTATCTAAAGTACACGCAAGAGGAGAGCACAATGATAAACTTGGAATACTTCAGAGATTTGGTATCCACAGATCAGATAAGGATTTGCACTCATAGCTATCCATTTGTCTCGTCATGTCGATTACTCCTGGGACCCAACCTCAGAGGCCACACTCCTATCAACACTGGAAGTGGACCTAACAAAGAAAGTAACACTGCAGGCAATTGAGGACCCAATAATCATACCAAATGGTAACAATTTTTATTTTGCCATTACTGTCTTTTGTTTATGCAACACGTCACGTGACCATGAAAGACGCTCCAATGACAAATACAGGACTTCCACTACAGTGGCTCGGCAGTTGATGAATAAATCCTATCTAAAAACCTTCTAGAATAGTTAGTTTAATTATCTAGAAGGTCTAACACCAAGTTTTATTTGGCTTTTAACTGCATTCTGTCCTGACTTTTCTTTCAGTTTGGCCTTGTGTTTTGTTTGCTGTCAATATGATCATTTTGGTTCTAACTTTTGCCTGTCTGTCATTCCAAGTCTGCCTGTTGTGACATCACCTTTTCTCCTTGCTACTTAAAATAATTTCTGGAGATACTTTCTCCAAATGCAGAAGCATGAACCAGCATGCCACCATGCTGTCTATGTACATAATTATAAAGGCACAGTCAATAGAAGGAAACCACAGAATAGTGAGTAAGTAGAAAGCAAAAATATACGCTATACAAAAATTTGCAAAATATGTATACTTTTAGTAGGCAGATTATGATACATATGTGACCCTGATGATAAACTGACACACTTGTTTTCCTTTAGAAATCAAATTTTGCAATTTTACACAGACAATGTGGACATGCATACAGGTCCTCCCTGTGTCCGCATAGGTTTCCTTCATATACTTTCGTTTCCACCAGTATCCTGAAGATCTGCATTTTGGTAAGTCTAAATTGGCTTAAGAGTGGGGGTGGGAAATGTCCAGTGCCCGACTTGTGTCCTGTCTAGCTTTGACTTCTACCTTGTATCTGACGTAGCAAGGACATGATCTAGAGGCCACCCAACCATGAAACAGTAAATGCTGGTACAGAAAATATATGTGCAGATGAGTGGCATTTTCTTGTTTATAATGTGCACCATTTACAGATTTCATGCATTATATTTTGTAAGTAAATATTATATAATAAGCCTGCTCAATGTGACCTGCATCTATCTATCTTATTGGCAAGTATATTTGCCACCATAACAACATTGGACCTCAAGTTATTTCCTTGCTGGGGTGTCCTCTATGTGGACTATGAATGTTTTACATATGCTGAGTGGTTTCTCCTAGGTACTGCTGTTTCCATTCCCATGCATGTTTTCAAGGCTTATTGCTGTCTGGTGTTGATCGGTGAAACGCGCCACATTTATGACAACAAATATGCTTTCTTCACTGGTGACCTTGTTCTCTGACTATTCTCCTGGAAATATGCCTTGCAGAGAGTTTAAGCAAACATTTTTTTTTTCTCAGAGCCTACTGGGGCTTTGCAAAGTCAGAGTGACATCACAGAGCTATACCAGCAACGCAGTGAACTTTCATGTTTTCGTACGGTAAGATCGTTACCTACCTGATTCGAGCATGTGTGATGTTATGATCTAATTAGTACTTCATCGTTCCACACCTCATGCATTGTGAAAAAATGAAAAAAACTTGCAGTATTTTCATTTATGGGGTACATTAGCTGACCATAACAAGAATGTTATGAGTACTACCACCGAATATATAACACTGATCCCCATGTATAATTGTCCATGTGCTACAGTTATGAGAAAGAAGTGTCATGTGACCCTGTGAAATAATAACAAATACAGGTAGTCCCCAGGTTACGGACACTCGACCTACAACTTACGAACGAGGCCGCAGCTGTGACACATGCACCTCATTAACTGCCGCTCCGTCATCTTTGGCTGGAGGACGCTGCAAGTAGTGGCTAGAGGGGTGCGATTTCCCTGCTCGAGCAGTGTAGTGTCCCTGTGTCCCTCGGACGGCTCCTGGCGGCAAGCGAGTGGTGACCCATTGTTCATAGTCACTGGGGCCACAGCTATCGCTCGTGTGCAGGATGGAGGCTTAATGGGGTGGTTCGCTGTCCACCCACTACGCCACTGCAGCTACTGCTCCTGACTGGACGCAGGCTGGATGGAGCGGTGTTGGGCGTTTCACTGCCCACCCACTACACATGGCTCCCCCCGAATCGTTTTCGGTGGGCGGCTGGTAATGCTGCAAGCGGTGACCTGATTGTGGCTTAATGGAGGCCATTGAGGGTGAACGGGGCCGTGGGGGGTAGCATTGTTAGTGTGCTTCGGGTGGCTGCCTGTTGAATGGGGGGTGGTGGTGGGCGATTCACTACACGCCTTTGGCTGCACCGTTTTCGTTCTCGGTAGGCAGACGCATGCTGCAGGCTGCATACTGTAGTGGAGGTGACTGTGTGGTGGGCGGGTGGTGAACCGCCCCTCACTACTCCCATTCATTCTCAATAGCAAGCCTGCGTGTACTGTTACGTACATAGCAGGAAGTTGTCTCTCGTCAGCACAACAGACGTGCTGTCAAGGGGTGCCTTCCTGCTGTGATAACGTGTACAGTGCTGTTCAGAAGAGCTTATCTTAACCTTTTGTCTTCACCCTTCAAGAATGTCTCTGAAACACAAATCTGATACAAGTGCTGGTGATACAGTAAAGAAGAAAAAAACCATCACCATGGAAAATAAAGTAGAAATAATAAAAAGGTCAGAGAGAGGTGAAACTCCATCATTCATTGGCGGAGCACTTGGTTACAGTTGGTCAACAACAGCATTTATTAAAATAATGTACCTGCTCCGACTTACATACAAATTCAACTTAAGTACAAACCTACAGTTCCTATCTTGTACGTAACCCAGGGACTGCCTGTAATGTATTAGTGTTTATAAGGTGTTTCTGTCTTCTTCATGGAATAAAAAAGGCAAAGTATTTGCACAGACAGATTGGAAACAAAAAAGACATTCCAGTTTCTCCCAGAATTGTGACTTCAAACAATGAGCCAGTCCCATGCCATGGCTTAGTCGCACAGCTAATGTGTTCCCCAAGACTGGAATTCAGTGAGAACTGACATATTTTTCTCTTTACTTATTGCTAGTTTGTGCCCATTTGTTGTATTTTGTTTGTGGTTATCATTCTGTGTCTTTTTTTGTTTATAGCACAACGGTGCAGTGGTTAGCACTGATGCCTCAGATATCAGATCACATTTTTGGACACAATAATCAGTCCAGAATAGTTGACAGATGTTTTCGTAGCTCCTCTGGGACATTTAAAACATCATTGTACCATTATAAGCCACTCAAAACAAGGTCTGCTGCTCTGTCCCCATTGACTTCAATGCATTTGGAGGAGTTTGGCAAATCTTTTCGAACATTTCTGTTTTTTCACCAAACTCACAGTGAAGATAACTCTAAAGGGTTCACTCATCACAACTGTTGACACTATTGCCCACTTTGTGAGCTAAGCAAGTGCAAGTGTACATGCATGTGTGTACCCAGAAACACATGAGCATTCTATCTAGATCTGTCATGTTCCCATAGCTGTCTGTGCAGGCTTTGCCACCTCACTGAACATGGAGTTCTACCAGTTAAATTTCCTTAACAGGTTAATGGTAACTGCTTGCCATTTAAAGACTCTTACCATATATATATATATATATATATATTAATTCCAAAGATGCTACATCAGTCTATCTAGTTACTTAACCCTTCTTATTAGCACTCAGAGTTATGTTTTCAAAGTGAAAGCTCATCAATATTGAGATCTCTGGTATTATTTTCAGATATTTAAGTCTGTTGTATTTCCCCCTTTTAAAATATAAAATTCTTTTTATTAATCTTTGATTCATTATTAATTTTTGTGGAATGATTTGTAATAGTTTAATAATGGATCTTTGATCTTTATAAATATGCATGAAAATATCAGTGTTTATAGAATTTTACCTAATTCGCATTCAACAAATGTGACCTGTCTACTACTAATGCATTGTTCATGAGCTGAACAGCTGCCCTTGTCAGAGCATGCTGCAGAATATTCTCAAGTGAAAAAATCAGCATGAATACATATAGGGGGGCTTTTAAAAATACCTTTGTTATTAAAGGAGGGATGTTTTTCAGCAAAATACAAAGGGAAAAAGAATTTGGAGCTATTTCATAAAATATATTCTTTTTTTATCAAGAAAAATGAAGCAGTGTACCTGTAGATCAGGAAAGAATTTTCTTAAGATGTAAATAATACAAACTGTACATTTCGAAAAAATAACACAGAAAGTGTCACAAGCACCACAAGCTAACACCACTCCATGGTGGTTGGAAGACTTTTCCAAAAATGAAGTGATGAGAGCTGCTGGTGAGATTTGGGTGAAGAAGATTCAAATTAGCAAAACAGACGGCTGAAGGGCATGGCTGGTGAAAGAACGGGTCAAGGACACAATCAGACAAGAAGCAGTTACACCATGAAACCTGATGAAAACAAAGGCAAAGTAAGGCAGCAGCTGAAATCTAAAAACAATTCAAAAGTGAAACATACAAGAAAAAGGGAAATAATGCAGAATACTTGAGATAATCACAAGTAAGAAATGGCATTCTCTTTACATATGTTATGATAATCACTTAACCACAAAAATAGCAAAGTAACTGCATATGATAGATTACAGCTTATTAGTTATGGGCAGCATGGCTGGGTAAGAGCATTAAGTTATTACCGTACCCCTCTTCATGTCAAAATAAAGTGATGCACACAAGAACAGTACATAAAGTCCATTTAGCAAGAGTAGTATCACCAAAGGAAACAATCATCTGAGAAAAATTGTGTTTCCTCCTTACTGTTCCACCTCTTTGATACTTCCCAAGGGTTTTCCTTACTTATGATGACCATGATAGGTGTAAATACAAATTTATCTCAGCAATGCACAGGAAGTAAAAGCTGTTTTTTAAAACCCCTACACTGAATTGCCCACCAGGCTTAGTTTCAAAGGTTCTAGCATCTGGTTTTGTGCACACTTCCTTCCAGCATGAACACTGTGTCTTGTATGGAGTTACCAAAAGTAGGTATCTCAACACAGGCTGGTACAAATATGTTTAATAGCATTACAGGCTGGGTAACATCACAGATATTGAGCTGATATTCCCCTAGTTTCAGGTTTACTTTATTTTATCCTAATATAGACATTGGTAGAGACATAAAACAAATGTGACCCAGAAATAAACCCTGACATTAAGACTTGCTCCCTCTGTCATATGTTTCTGCTCATTCAGCCACATTCAGCCATGACCATAAGTCAAACTACCCATATGAGATCTTCACCACCTCTTCTACCCCCAGGCATAACCAGTGATAACAATTTTAGTGCTACATAGGTTCTCCAAAAAATGACTTTAATGAAAACCACAAATTAATAAAGCAGGCAGCTGGGAAATATGGGAACATCACTAGGCAAACAAAGGCATGGGTGAGAAAAAAATAGAATTAAGGTGGGGAGGCAAGTCAAGACATATTTGAACAAATGACAGCTGTAGCATGAAACTTAGCAAAGACAAAGTTAATCTCAAAATGAAAAAGAAGCACAAGAAATAAGTGGTTGATGATCCGCTAGAGGAGGAAGCCAGCAGGAGTCGTCACAAACTGTGTGGTTGAAGACAGGACATGACTGTAAGGAAATCATTGTAATTGCAGGATCACATTAAGTCTAATGACTTAATTAAGTGCATGCTACACAGTATACAAAAATTACAGTCCACATTTCCCAACTTAATTTGTTGTTTTCTATTGTCTTCTTATTGTATATGGTAATCCCTTCTTACACTATCAGCTAATAAACAGCAGCTCCTGCAGCAGCTCCATTATTACAGAAAACCTGACAATAAAAACTGAATCTTAAATTCAATTCAAATTTATTCTGAAACATGGCATGAATTCTGCTTATGGTGGCTTTCCAAAAAAATATCCCTTTTCTGCACAGAATGATAACCCAGCCAATAATATTTATAGCAGTTTATTAAATTTCCATCACATGACAATTCATGTCTAAAGGTTCTTGTTTAAGATTATCTACTAACTTCATTTTTTAATATACTTGATATTTATATATGTTTCTACATTACATTTTATAAATTAAATTCTTTCTAGTGGCCGGAGGAGATGTAAAGAATCACTGGAACAGGTGAAAACTGTTACCATTGAATGAATAGGATATTTATTTTTGTCACATATTGGAAAAGCAAGAGAGAAGCATGATTCCATTCCCAAAGGATAAAAGAGATGGCACTAGAATATTCTTCATGACGTCAAAGACTGAAGAAGGGGCAGGAAGAAAGTAGTAACGCCTTACAGTCTGAACCACATTTGGATTCTGTTCTGGGAGGCCTTCTGTGTGGGATTAGAGAGAAATGAGGCCCACATCATACAATGTGTCGGGCCTGTTGTCATTTACTTTGAACTTCAAAACACTTCAGAATTTCCTTAGTATCTTTGTATCTGTGTTTTATTTTTAATACAGGCAGAAGGAGATGTGTCTGCTTGGTGTACAGATTCATTACCAAAGCTAAATTATTAGGAGGCTAAAGAGTAGTAGTGCCTTTCACAAAATTAGTGATAACATGATAAGGGGCACAGGACAATACTTTTACACAATGCCTTTTGAAATGTTTCATAATTGATAATATCCCACTCATGACTGTCGGTTTTATCACAGGGCACACTTGTAATGTAAGTGTGTGTGCCACAAGCTTTTTCTCTCTTTGTTTTATTTTTTTTGAAGGTGCTTCATATTTCACTAAGTGAAGGCAGAGCTTATCAGTTCCAGGGTTGAGTTTAATGCTCTTTGTCCTTATCTAGAGGAGAAGCAATTCTCTTTGATGACCGTTATCATAAATCTGTCAAAATAGGTTATTTTGAAAGAACCATATTAATAAAAAGCAGAATGATATTGCAGCATATAGTGTTGACAACTTACAGCTTGAACCACATTTGGATTCTGTGCTGGGAGGCCTTCTGTATGGAGTTTTTGTTTTCTCCTGGTAGTCCAGTTTATTATAATGAGATATGCAGATGTTTCAGTCACTTTCAATTTTATATATATATATATATATATATATATATATATACACACATAGTATATGCACATAGACAGCTGTATTGTTATCTGAACAGTTCCTTGCAACAGTATTCAGACCCATAAGAAAGCCTCTAGTTATTTTGATTAATAAATCTTATACTGAAATTTTATCCTCTGTAATATTTATATTTTAAAGCACTGTTCAAAATTTCCTCTTCATAAAATGGAAATTTGCTGTCCTTCTAAGTATTCAAGTACTATGTTTTAAAAACTCTAAGTTTACATAGTGGATGGTTGGGGCTCTTTCCCAGCCGGGAGGCCATCGTGAAGGAAGGACCAGGTGAGCAGATGTGCACAGGGCACCGTTTCCCAAGGAGAGCTAGATGGCAGCCCCCCCCCCTGGGTTGTGGCGGTGCCTTGGATTCCTGCAGAGCAGTTGGAGTTTGGCACAGCCCTGTTGGGTTTCATGGGGCCACCAGGGGAAGCTGCAGAACCCTACTTTGGCTTTCCACTACACCTGAGAGTACTTCCATACAATGCGGATGAGTCACCTGATATACTCCCAGGTGCAGCATAGAATGGAACACCCCACTTCACACATTTTATATATACTGTATATATTATATATATATATGCACAAGTCCAAAAAACACACACAAGTCACCTATCAAATAAGCTCACAGTCCTTTTCCTTTTCTCTCTCTTTTCTTTCTCTTCTACTGCCACCTTCACTCCTCTCCCGCAAGCTCTGTCCTCTGCCTTCCAAATCCGGCTCCCCGAATGGAGTGAGGCAGCCCCTTTTATATTGTACCCGGATGTGCTCCAGATGCTCGTTGGTCTTCCTGTGTGGAGGAAGTGCTACAGTCCTGGTGCTTAACAAATGTACACACGCCCCCTGGTGGTGCCCTCTCATGTTCCAGGAGAGATACTACTCCTCTCCCGGTCCTTCCAGTCTCTGGGCGTGCTGGTTAGGTAAGGGTCCCAGCCAACCGTTACTATATATATACAGTATACACACACACACAACTGTACTGTAATGTACCTGTTTTAACTAAATATAGAGAGATACTGCTACAACATTTACGATGCTGCTATTTACAAGTCGAAGCATACACTGTTATACAGTAAACATGTTATTTCTAATTAGAAAACTTTCACATTAAAATAATGATATAAAGTACAGCACAGTACTGTCAGAGCAAACGCAATGTATACAAGAGATATGAGATACATGTGTTGTGTGCAGGATGCTGTTGCATTCTCTATGTCTGGTTACATTCACTACATCCTGTTGTCTGATTGCAATTTTCTGAACCTTATGGAACCGTGGGCATATATACGTTCGGATGCTGCCCAAATGGACATTATGCATCATATAACTGCATTTATATATATATATATATATATATATATATATATATATATATATATATTAACGGCATTCAAAGTCTGTGTCACAATCTGATTGTATGGGTGGTTACCTACCAGGTAACGCTTGTGGTTGGCCAGCAATCTGCTAACATCCGCCACGGTGCCCTCAGTTTGTGAGGAGCAGATCATAGAATGGTTGAAATAGTTTACTGTCAAATAAATGCAAAGAGTACACGACACGTGTTTTGCCCTCATTCTGGGCTCATCAGGTGTACACACTCCACTGCACTCCCTCTCGGGAATCGAACCTCGGACATCAGCGCCAGAGGCGATGCCCCTAACGTTGCGCCACGGCGTGTGGTTCGTTTATTTGACAGCATGTAGATCGGGGTAATTACATTCACGGCATTCGAAGTCTGTGTCACAATCTGATTGTATGGGATTTGTTTCTTAGGCTGAAAATTATTAATAGTTGTTGTTATATGTGAACTTAAATCATACATTCAATGATTTTGATCTTCTCCTCCTCCTTCTAGATACTGTATCTAAAGAAAACTACAAATAAATCAACGTCTGTTTCCACTTTTGCTTATGACATTTCTCAATCCTGGGTCTTCCCTGTGTGGAGTTTGCATGTTCTCCCCGTGTCTGTGTGGGTTTCCTCCGAGTACTGAGGTTTCCTTCCACAGTCCAAAGACATGCAGGTTAGGTGCATTGGCGATTCTAAATTGTCCCTAGTGTGTGCTTGGTGTGAGGGGTATGTGTGTGTGCGCGCCCTGCAGTGGGCTGGCACCCTGCCCAGGGTTTATTTAATGCCTTGCGCACTGTGTTGGCTGGGATTGGCTCCAGCAGACCCTCGTGACCCTGTAGTTAGGATATAGCAGGTTGGATAATGGATGGATGATATAGGCCTCACTTCCTTCCAGACATAGAAATGTTTTCACCAAATGTCACCATCATCTCTACTCCATCAAAATGTTTTTCAGCATCTGCCAAGCAGGTGTATAGCTCATTATCAAGTTTTAGCTCTTTTTGTCACAGAATCCTAATCAGTCCCATAGCTGTTCTATTCCAATTTTATTAAAATGGTGTGATAACAGCAGTCAGTGCTGTAAAAAATAGTGTGATTAAATACTACACTGTTCATTAAGCTGCTATAACAGGATCACATGTGGTAACCTCCTGAAATAATATCATGACTGATAGCAGGTGTTATTCTTCTTTAATTGTATTGCAACAGATATTTAAAAGAATAAAAGCAAGGCTTGTGGCAATTTGAAACTGTGTGAAGGACAAAAAGAATAACAGTAGCACACATCATCAATTGGTAGCTTTTCCACATAAATGTTTATAAATATAATGAAATATGTAATGTAATGCTGATAAATAAAGACAGTCTTTTAAGGGCATGCACCATGAAAGTCTACAATTAATACTTGGTTTAAGCTCATCCATCTATCCTTTCATTTTTAAAACATTTTTTCAAGTCAGATTTATTACATGGTTTAAAATCCTTGGAGACAAACATGATTGACTATTCATGACACAGATAGTAAATTATTGGTAGTTTATCTTGACATCAAAACACCCTTTTAAACATGGCTTAATCTATATATGAATTTATATACACAAACTGAAAAAGGCTGGTATTGTCCTCATGAATTAAACATTACCAACATGCTAGTAACTGAAATCAGTAAAAGTCCCATTTCTATGTAGTTATCAATAGTCACTAACACTCAACTTAAATCAGCACCACACATTCTGTTTAAGGTAGTGTGATAATTCACACTACTGCATCCCAGCTCTAAAAGCCTTGGTCCATCCTAGTTTTTGTTTGTTTGAGTGTGGTATCTCTGATTATTTTGCTTTCCTTCTTGTGTGTGAGCATGTGTATGTAAGGGTTAACTGGCATCCATCCAAGCATGTAAACTGATGGATAGATGCAGAATCATTCACACCTAAAATATGCTACTAATATTTAAAACTACATGTAAGAAAAGAAAACAAAGGAGACATCAACACAGACCATCATCACAATTTCCTGAATGAACTTCATTTCAACACAGGATTTATTGTTAAAAGTGTCAGGAGCTATACTGGTAGGATATAACAACATCCTTCCATTAAAATTTTGTTACTGGATATTATATTGAAGGTGGTAGAAAACCATTAGGGCTCCCTCCAAAATGTCCCATAAGTGCTCAGGTAGGTTATGATCTAGTGACAACAATGTTCCTGGCATATAATTTACATCATTGGCATCTTCATCAGACCAGTCACTGAGCACTGGTGCCCTGCTTTTGAAGAAAATATTATCCAGGAAGATTACACTAGTGTCAGGATGGAAAACCTTCACCATAGGATGAACGTGATTATAGTGTTTTGCTATTGTTATGCATGTGTTTGTGTCTGGGTTGGGTTTTTTACTGTGAAGATTCCATTTCTGAAGTTAGTTTGCAGTTTTGCTTTTGTTTTAAGGATGTTGTTTTTCTTTACTGTCTTGTTTTCTTGATACTGTTTCATCCATGCATCGTCACATTCTCATCTGCATTGTTGTGGGATTTGATGACGTCACTGGTGCGCAGCAGGTTTGTAATACCTAAGGGAATATTCTATGCAACTGAAGACTTTAGTAAGTGTCAGCTTCTATACCAAGTAGGCTCTCAAAGGATTTGGGCTTTGTTTCTGACTTTCTGATTTTGTATTTGCCGTTTGAATTTGTTCATTTGGTTCTAGGTATCTTTGTTCTTGGGGTGCCTCTGACCATGTCTTTCAGGCTTTTGATCATCTCCTGATTTCCCTTTGCTCACAATAATTAACTAGCTTACTAATGTGACTCAAAATTGTTTTTTGTCTATTGGCATTTACCTCTACCCCTAAAGCCTTGTCAGGAAAATACATCTCACATCACTTATGGTGTGCACCACTGCCACAGTCCAGATTTGTGCTTTACAGGATCACTGGCCAAGCTCTCCTTCTTGGCTATGCATGGACAACCATCGGGTTACACAAGCACAAGGAAGCTTTTCCACTTCAGAAATAATAGGAGAACTCTCATCACCTTGTGAATGGGATAACTTCCAAGTGTAAAGCAGCATGATTCAATATTTGTGACGTCAGGCTGAGACATCTCCCAGCCAATTCCTTCCTACACATGCTGACCAACTACTATTACGGCCATTCAAATAATCATTTGCTTGTTGAGAACAAGGTGAACAGTGAATCATCAAATATAACTTTTTCCACAGCTTTGTAGACAACTGTGCATGTACCTTGCACCAGTTTTCCAACAAAAGTGAATTTTTTAGTGTAGTAGGGGTTTATGTACTGTGGCCCAATTATTGTCTTCATTCATGTGAAACTCTCAAATGACTGTTCTTAATGAAAGGTGCTTCTCCAAGGTTTTATTATGTTTCAGAGATTTTTTTTTATATTCCTTGCATGTCAAATCAGTACATGGTTACTGTACTAAAAGCCAGTGAGGTTTTATCCACTGTTGTCTCTAGCTGATAATAGTTTTCTTCATTTCTATGCCAACATCACTTTAGCCACTGTTTCTAAACAAATGTTACCAAGTTTGAAGCTCTTGTCAAATTTGTCCAAACATCTAGTTCTCTTCCAAAGCCATAATAATATTGACTGTGAGCCAGGGTAGCAAAGGAACAACTGGATCTGACAAGCATTTTATACTTGATCTCAGGCATGATGAGATGTTAACTGCTTATTTCAAAGACCACATCCATAATGTAGAGGCACTTGTGTTCACATGTATCTCTCATTCATGCACATGTTTCCTTGTAGTAAGTTAGTGTTACATTTTATCCCTTTTAGGCTACATCACAGTTGGAATTAGTGTGTGCTTTGTTGGCCTTTTTATTAGAAGAAGGCTTTACAACAGTTAAAGGAAGAGTTCCCTGAGGTAAGAGGACATACTAAGAGAAGGCATTCTGTTAAGTATTTAATGGACCAGTCAAGGGTACTTCAGTATATATCTCAATATTCCTACATTCGTTTTGAAGTGTGTCTGCATATAATGTGAAAAGCACCAACTGTTGTTGTCATATCTGTTTGTTTATCTGAAAGAAATAGCTTAGCCTCCAGTGGAACAGTTGGTTGAAATTTAGTATGTTCATTTTTGAAGGAAATATGTTAGGAAAGTTCATTATTCATCGAGATATCCCAAATAGAACATGCTGTACACATTTTTTTAAATTGAAAAACTTAAATTTAAAAGCATTGGTGAATTTTCAGAACTGCCTGTCTTAAAACAAAGAGACATTCTGTCCAACTTCAATTCTGGATTAGCTTACTGAGAGCTACTGAGAGTGTAGCCTTTACATTAATTGAGGTTATTTCAACTTGTATATTTGGTATATTTTCCGCTTTTACACGTCCGCTAGTTGCTCCTGACGTATAAGCAGATCCCCAATACAAGATACTAAAATCACAATAGAATGGCATATTCATCAGGGAACTCGGTGATGAAGCTGCTTGCATGGACCTCTGCTAAAGCAAACCAGTTGTTGTACTGCTTGAAGTTGTACCAGATAAGTATAACAAAGTTCTATCTATCTATCTATCTATCTATCTATCTATCTATCTATCTATCTATCTATCTATCTATCTATCTATCTATCTATCTATCTATCTATCTATCTATCCTGACCTGTAAGTGGCATGCCAGAGCCGCAAACCCCAGACAGAACAACAAAGACACAAATCCGAGGTTCAAATGACTTTATTTTTTAACAAATATACCTTATCATGGGTTTCTTCTTCACTACAATTCTCATTTGTCTTTTTTTCTTTCCTTCTTTCTTATTCATCCAGTCTTCCAGATGAGCGTTGCCGTTTTTCTTTCCCAACTCCTTCCTTCTTTTATGTCGGACTACCTGTGGAGTCACAGCATTGCACCAAGAAAGCACACACAGTTTTGTTCGTCCTTCTTTGTCTTGTCTTTTTGTGTTTTAATTTTAAATTTAAATTTTAATTCTATTGTTAATTTATTATTTGCACGTCATGTTTTTACACTGTGGACCCTGAGCTTCGCAATTTCGTCTATCTGTATACTTGTATATGGCTGAGATGACAATACAGTTCACTTTGACTTTGAGTACCTTCTTAAAACAAGGAATCCTTCTCCCCACAGCCTCCTTGGGCAGCTACCAAAAAACTCAGCAGGCCCATTAGGACTACAACTCCCTTGCAGCCCGGCAGGTGTGCACATGGGAGATCCACCTAAATGATACTGCCACCTATTGCACTGGGTCACATGGCTCTGGGAGTCTACATCCCTCCATCCATTATATTTTCATATCAACTTAGAAAGGGAATATTCACCATACCAATCAGGACGCCCATCCGTCAATGGGGACCATCCATTATAAAGGCCTCCTAACTGCATAAGGAACAATCCAGCCTTCTATAACACTATCAACTGTAAAAGTGAAATATGCAGGTAATGAAAGCAAAAACTGGACTCCGCCAGGGCTGCCCTTTGTCACCGATTTTGTTCATAACTTTTATGGACAGAATTTCTAGGCGCAGCCAGGGTGTAAAGGGGGTCCGGTTTGGTGGACTCAGGATTGGGTCACTGCTTTTTGCAAATGATGTTGTCCTGTTTGCTTCATCAGGCCGTGATCTTCAGCTCTCTCTGGATCGGTTCGCAGCTGAGTGTGAAGCAGCTGGGATGGGAATCAGCACCTCCAGAAAAGGGTGGAGTGCCCTCTCAGGGTTGGTAGCGAGATCCTGCCCCAAGTGGAGGAGTTCAAGTATCTCGGGGTCTTGTTCACGAGTGAGGGAAGAATGGAGCGTGAGATCGACAGGCGGATCGGTGCGGCATCCGCAGTGATGCGGGCATTGCATCGGTCTGTAGTGGTGAAAAAGGAGCTGAGCCGTAAAGCAAAGCTCTCAATTTACCAGTCAATCTATGTTCCTACCCTCACCTATGGTCATGAGCTATGGGTAGTGACCGAAAGAACGAGATCACGAATACAAGCGGCTGAAATGAGTTTTCTCCGCAGGGTGTCTGGGCTCTCCCTTAAAGATAGGGTGAGAAGCTCAGTCATCCGGGAGGTGCTCAGAGTAGAGCCGCTGCTCCTCCGCATCGAGAGGAGTCAGATGAGGTGGCTCGGTCATCTGATCAGGGTGCCTCCTGGACGCCTCCCTGGTGAGGTGTTCCGGGCACGTCCAACCGGGAGGAGGCCCCGGGGAAGACCCAGCACACGCTGGAGGGACTATGTCTCCCGGCTGGCCTGGGAACACCTCAGGATTCTCCCGGAAGAGCTAGAAGAAGTGGCCGGGGAGAGGGAAGTCTGGGCATCTCTGCTCAAGCTGCTGCCCCCGCGACCCGACCTCGGATAAGCGGAAGAGGATGGATGGATGGATGAAAGCAAAAACTCATTTAACTTATTTAGAAATAAATTACGGAGAAAAGGAGCATGGCTCTGTAAGTCGTTATACACACAGTGAATATATTTATTAAGCATTATTAAGCATTTATGTTACACCAAAAACAATCTCACAGCTGCATTATCTGCAGATAAAATTATTTTCTGACACTGTAATTTATTGTTAAACCACAATAATGACCTGCTATTTATCGTGGTCCATTGTAGCCAACAATTTTACCATAAGACATGAGCATTGAATTTAATTCTCCATTTGGTACTTTAAAAAAATGTATGTTTAAGAAATTTGAAATACAATTAGCCATAGACCCTATGCAACCAGCAAATATTAATAGTACATAAAATGCAATTTTTACATCACTTGTGAGTCTGAAAAAACCATTTCACCCAGAACAAACTTAAATTGGCATGAAACCTTAAAATGCTAATACAAATATTTTATGTAATGTATTATCATACAGTATATAATGACATTCTGTTATTACAGTTGTTTTTGTATATGTCTCATTGTTACAGAAATATTTAATACAGAGACATGTGATATGCCTTAATGATAAATTAAATAAAGAATAATTAAAAGTGCTCCAGCTTTCAAAACAGTTAACAATAGTATAGTACTTTATTTGTGCTAAGGGGGAAATTTAGCTTTTTACAGAAACTTAAGGAATATTATAACAAATCACATGAAATTGCATTTGTCACATACAAATTATACATATAGTACAGTATGTAGTGAAATGCTTAATTTCTCAACTCCAATCACTGTGCTTTTAAGAATAATAGTAAAAAGACAATAACAATAATACATTATTTTAAAAATATGAAAAATCATTAATAGAACTTTAATATTTAATAGTAATAAACTAAATAAATAATCCAACTTGATTCTTTTATATGAAATTACTTAACAGTAGGGCATCATGTATTTCTATACAACTTCCTTATTCACTGCGGTGGGTTGCCACCCTGCCCGGGATTGATTCCTGCCTTGTGCCCTGTGTTGGCTGGGATTGGCTCCAGCAGACCCCCGTGACCCTGTGTTCGGATTCAGCGGGTTGGAAAATGGATGGATGGACTTCCTTATTCAAGATGCAAATGGACTGTGGGAAAAAAACTCCTACTCAGTCTATCTGAAGTGGACTTTAGGCAGCAGCAACATTTACCTGACAGCAGTACTGGAAAAATCCCATTGTTGGGATGGCTGGAATCACTGATAATTTTCTTTGCCCTGGTCAGACATTGCTTGGTGCAGATGTCTGGGAAGTTAAGAAGTGTACACCCAGTGATGCGTTCCATCTGACTATACCTCTCTCTACAGAGCCTTGTGGTTCTGCTGCATGCAGTTTCAAAATCAGCCAGTGATATTTCCTGTCAGAATACTTTCAGTGGTCGATGTATCAAAATTTTTTAGTAATTCGAAGGCAGACTAAAATCCCTGAGGAGCCTGAGTTGGCTCCTCTTCAGCAAGGTGTTGGTTTGTTTGGTCCAGGTTAGGTCCTCTATGATGTGGACATGGAGGATTTGAAACTGTCCACCCTATCTACCTCAGTGCTGTTAATAGTGTTGGGATAGTAGTGCCTCTGCTGTTTTCTCCTCAAGTCCATAATCAGCTCCTTTGTCTTGCTGACATTCAGGAGTAGGCTGTTATCCTGACACCAGTGTGACAGACTTTCCACTTCATCCAGGTAAGCTTGGTAAAATAAAGTACTATCAATAACCTTATTTTTATACATACTCAAAGTGTTTTCATTGAATGTTTAGACTTCACATACCGTACATTATAACATCCTTCATTAAAATAAATGTTATGATTCATTAATAAAGAGTAAATGATTGATAAATACATTCACACTGCCACATGTTATTTATCATAATCTCCTTTGACACCATGTTGAAAGCTAATCAACAAGAACAGGTGTCACCCATACCAGTGTGCACAAATAATCCCGTTTGCACCACATCTGGTTATTCAGACAGCATTGCACTCTGTGCAAGTAAACTACTCTGATGATGTTACTGTATTATACTTGACTGACACCTCTTTGAATTTTAGAGCGCCTTACAGGTGAGTGATGTTCAGAGCCACCCAGTGAGTCTGAGAGAGACAGTGTATGTAAAACCACCGCACCACACAGCACTTTGAATGCTGCAATAAGAAATGGAGACGACTAATGCAGTTTAAATATGACTTTGTAACTATAAAAGGTGGTGACCAATTTTCCTGTTATCAGAACTAAAACCTGATGGGTATACGACTGGCTATTCCGGCAGTTTTTTCCTCTACCAGAGAAAACAGAATTCAGATCTAGTAAAGAAAGCACTAAGTGGGCAACACTGGCTGCATTCATATTTCAACAGACAAGACAAATCCATTTGAGTGCAATATGTGTGTAACCATGTAAAATATCTATAATGTGATGAAACCCTACATAATTTATACAAAATATCCAAAAATAATTCAATATGTATTAAAGAACAAATTGAATACTTCAAAAGGTAAAGCAAAAGGCTGGCAAATGTTACTTGTTGTGTTGAGACAGCTGTAATTTCAACTGCTGTTGCACCCATTCCGTATTACACTGTTTACTCAGGGATGCAGCATGGTTCAGGTCGCTGCCGAAAGACATTTTCAGTGCTACAAGAGAATGAGAACCTTAAGTCTCAATTTTCCTATTGGTATGGATTTCAAGTAATTCAAGATAATTAAAAACTAATGGTAATTACTGTCTTGCACAGAATGATTATAAAATATGTATTTTGTCAGTTTTAATTATTATTAGAATAATAAAATAACTGTACTACTGAAAATGTGACCATTTAATTTTTTTTTTTACTTTATATGTATTACATCTTGAAAGAGGGCATCACACAGGCCCAGTGCTTATTGTTGCTTTGGCTGAACATTTCAGGAGCCGCATTCTAATTTGTGGCCAAGCCTTTAAAACTCTAGAGCCCTTAGTTTCTCCTACTGTCTGAAAATCTTGAACATACTGCTTATGGATTTTATTATCGTTCTCTATCTGAATGCAGTTTTAAAAGCCAAATCAAACTCCCATCAGCCTCTCTCCTATTGTTTCACTAAAGGTCCTCTTCTTGGTCCACTTATTTTAAACATCTAAATGCTGCCCCTGCTTTGACAGCATGACCTCATGTTCCACTCCTAAGCTGTCAACAGCCAGATTTACACAAAAATCACTTCTGAATGCACCTTGCCCTTTGAAAAGGTAACTGCCTACTTCAGAGATTTCAGAGCCTGCATGTCTGCAAACATCAAACTAAAAACAAACAAAACTGAGTTTACTACACATGAGATTACCTGACCAAAGTTCACTGCTTTCTGTTAATCCTTGGTTCTTGCAAAATTATCCCATTATCCTTTAGGACCAGCTATGGAGATGTGCATAACAGTAGACTGACATTTATATCACACAACAGTCAAAACTTTATTTTATGTTCTCAGTTTTCCTCATTTTCACAGAACATCATGACTTCAGTCTGTTACATATTAATTTGTCAGTGTCATGCATGCTCATCGGAGAATCTCCTCACTGGCTCAATCAAGGTATGTGATAACCTGCCGGAGGGAGAAGGAGGGCTATTGTTAACATTCTCTTCTCCTTCTCTCCCTGCAGTACAGAGAAACCACCCAGTGAGGGTAGTTAACACCGCCCCTTCCGGATTGTGTGATATAAGAAGCCTGGCTGCCTGAAAGGAGACATCTTTTCCACACAGAGTAAACTGCTAAACAGAGGTCCAGTGATTGACCCTTATTTCCATGGCAAAGAACCAAAAATCTTTTGTTAATTCTTTGCCGAAGGGGACTGCTTTTTAGATGCCAAGAGGCATATTTTTGTTGGACTTCCTCTAATTAAATAGAATGACCCAGTTTGTATCCCAACCTGTCATTCCTACACCCAGCCACACCAGTTTGATCCAAATACATAACAGGTTTAAGCAAATTAAGGCCATCTAACAGCTCGGTTAGTGTTTTGATGCAGAATGAAGGAAAAGAAAAAAAATGTGATTATAATATAGCCCAAAAGAAATTATATAATGAACACATACAGTGTATACTTGTACTGCTTTATTACAACAAAAAAAAAACCTGATTCCAAATCAGCAGAGAAATTGTCAAATTTAAAAGTAATAAAGCCCAATATTTGGCAACTTCCACTGAAACATCATTTAGATAACCTTACGTGACAATATTCCCTGCCTTTCTTTAGCCTGCATTGCCATCTTCACTTTTCCTTGACTCTTATTAAGAGTCATTTCTAGGTGGCTGTCAAGGGTTATGTATTGTCTATAAAAAACAAAAAAGTGCCGGTCCCTTTAGGAATACTAATACAAATCCCCAATGCTGCCGACTTCATTTCCCTTATCTCCTTCTGCGGATTGACAAAACCATTATTTTTTGAAAGTACAGTACAATAAAGAGGAATTTAGAAAGTGGTCACCATTTACGCAGTGCCTTTTTGAGTCACTGAGGCTGAAATCATTTGTGGGACAGACACTATTACTATTGATTTGAAAGAAGTGTTGCAAATACCAAAAAAATGGAATATATATTTTGGACAAGTACTTCAGATACATTGTACCTGCCTGCTTGGTTTGTAAAGTTAGCTAAATGGATAGAATATTTTGTGAGAATAAAGAAAAATCTGAAGTATAAGTAGGCTGCAAACCCAGTAACTGCTTTGACAGAACCTTTTTAATCAATATGGACATGCTCTAATGCCTCTTCTTCAAGCTGTTAAGTTAGAACCAACAGATATTTTAGAATCCAACACAACCTGCCAGATAAGATATTAATGTGTCCATTCCATGTGCAATCACAGGGTCTCTGCATCCCTTCCACTTTCACAGACTAGACAGCTAACCCCAGTGGAGATCGCTGACCTTCATTATGAAAGAGGAGATGGATATAAATCTACACATGACTGCATAACATGAAGGTGGCTTTTGCTTTTGCCTGTCTAATAGGGAAAATACAGATCAAGAAGGCATAATATCAGCTAGCCAGTTACTGTCTGTTATGTCTGTTTCTTCTTTTTTAATTGCATATTTCCTTAACACCTGTAATTACTTGTCAAAGCAGTGTTACTGACGCTGGAGAAAGGGTGAGACGTTTAGACATTAGCCACAATTAGATATGAATGTGATTAATCAATTGCATATCACCCTATAAAAAGATACTTAATTGCCATTACAATTAAGACTCTTATTTCCAAAGGCAAATGCAACAATGAGAACAGCAGGCAATCGATTCTAAATGTTAATAGACTTAATGTAGTTACCTGTAACAGCAGGCAACACACAAAGACATGTCAATAGAAGAATTAGTAAGGCAACAGAAAACATGGTAGACAATACCCTGAAGTGGTGATCTTGGCCTGTTTTAACATGAGATGGGGTGGGCCAAGTATAACAGCAGTTATCTTGCACCTGTTAAAAGTAGATCAGCATCTAGAGGAGGCAGACAAAGATCTATGACCATCATTTAAACAGTTTAAATCTTCTTCGACACATCAGCATTCATTTTTATGTGAGCTTCTGTGGCACAGCTTACCATGCAAGCTGTTTAGAATAACCTCCACTACCACTGCTGAGTGCTTACCTAGCCATTTCGTCTACTTTAACAGTACTTATACAAGCCATCAGTTTTCAAAGCCACTCGATACAATTCAGGAGGACAAGTGACCAGAGCCCTTCTTGGCTGTTCTGACGCAAGAGAATTGGAATACCTGGAGAAAAAAGCAAACCAAACATGTAATAATGCATGCTCCACAGCACCTGCTCCCACTTGGACAAAGCCAGCACCACAGCCAAGATAATGTTCTTTGAATTTTCCAGTGCCTTTAACAACATTCTGCCTCATCGACTGAGGAAAAAGCTGAAGGCTTTGAATCTTGATGCCCCCACAATCTTCTGGATCATGGACTACCGGACCAACAGACAGTAGTTTGTGAGACTGAGGGAATGTGTTCCAGAAATGGTGGTTTGAAATACTGGAGCATCTCAGGGTACTCAACTGTCTCCCCTCTTGTTCACCCTCTACAAAATTGACTTCCAGCACAATACCAGTGCTTGCCATCCACAGAAACTTTCAGATGACTTGTCTATCATAGGCTGCATTAATAATGAAGAAAAGTCAGAGTACACGATGATTGTGAAGGGCTTTGTCTTGTGGTGTAGGGACAATAACATGCAAGTCAATATCAGCATGACAAAAGAGGTGGTGGTGGACTTCCAGCATGGCAAGAAGCCCCTGAGACCAGTCACCATTCAGGGGGAGGATGTGGAAGTTGTGCAGAGATACAAGTACTTGGGGGTTCATATAAACAATAAACTGGACTGGCCTGACAACACAGTGTCGCTGCACAAGAAAGGTATGAGCAGACTTTGTTAATTTGTTAAATGTTTACTCAGAAATCATTGTGAGTATTGTGACTTCCTTCATCATGATTTGGTTTCCTTCTGCCTCCTCTCTATCTAAGAATCAGCTGCATCATGGCTGTTGTCTTCCAACATTAAAAGATCTGTTCATCACTGGAGTCAAAAACAGAGCAGGAAAGTTTGAAGCTGACTTCACCCACCCCTGCAGTCATCTGTTCATAAAATTGTCATCACAGAGGACATACAGGTCTATTTTGACCCAAACTACACACCATCTCCACAGCTTCATTCCATAACCAACCACTGAGTTAATTATGTCTTGTATACCATGTTTTGCACCTAACCAACCTCAATTCTGGTATGTTTCACATGCTAGCAATAAAGCGATTCTGATTCTGATTCCATACTTCTTAAGGAGACTCGTGGCTTTTGATGCATGCAGTGAGCTGCTAGAAAGGTTTTGCCAGTTCATAGTAGCCAGTGTATTGATCTATGCTGTGGACTCCTGGGGAAGCAACCTGAGCTCAAAAGAAGCACAATGCCTGAACAAACTTAGAAAAGACTGCACCATCATAGGGCTAACCCTGGACACACTGGAAGCCATTGTGAGAAATAGAATGATAGCAAAATCTGAGTGTGCTAAGAAGCACAAAATTGGTGCAATAAGAAGCTCATTTGGGTTTTTTTCTGCCCACTTTTATTAGGCAATTCAATGCTTCCTTCTGATGTAAGTTCATTTTGAAATATCTGTACATTTATTAATTTTTATATATTTATCAGTTGATTTGCTGTATTATTTGTCCTGTGAGTCTATATCCTTGTTTTAATTTTTTTAATTTTCCCTTTGATTAATAAAGTTTATCTAATCTAATCTGATCTAAAAAATATATAGACTCCACATTTGAACCAATCTGGGCTTCAGACTTAGTATCTTAAAAGTGTTAAGCTGAAGCTCTGAACACTGTTACCCCACAATTATAAAAATCATCTCGTTATGCATAAAGATTTACATTTTTTATCAACTTTTACCTTATTGACTAATGCAAAATGATACTTTATAAAATACATGTCATTGGATTTGTTAAATGTCAGTTTAATTCAGTTTATTTTTGTTCAGCACTCTTCACCGAGTGCAGGCTCACAGTGCTGTGACAAATTCTCAGGTAAAATGAGAGCATCAATTTTACAAATGACTCAATATAGCTTTAGTACACATAAAGACACATTAAAAGACATTAATCTGATAAATCTGAAGGTTTTACGTGTGGTGCTGAGGTATCACCCGCTGCAATCAGGTCCCAATCCAGATGTTTGGTTGTGTGGTAGGTGAAGCAACGAACTATCAGCGCATGCTCCTAACCTCCTCCTCCTCCTTACAGACACCAAAATAATATAAAAACAATAAATTTTCAAATCTAAGGAATATACATAATAAAGCCAAAAAAAGAGTGTGTGATTATTAATGTTAAAATGGAAGTAAAACTCTCTACACAGCCAGCCAAATTTGCTATTGGCATCTTCAAAAGGACAGATCAACATTTTTCTTTCCTGCACATTAGACTGGAATTGCTTCTGCTTGTGCAGCAGGATGAACCACTTGACTGCATGCCTGAGCAGTATGCTAATTCAGAAAACTCACTTTATATTTCAGATGATACATATTTAACACTCCTTGATGATGTCTAATTAGCATCTGTCTGTTGACAATATGAAAACACACAATATGAGTACTGTAAAAAATTCAGGACACTTCAAGTGTTTTGGTAGGTTTAATTTAAAGTGCTCTATTTAATAATTAAAAGCGATATTCCAAACTTGAACCCAAGGAGTTTTAACAATAAAGCACAATATTTAGTGTCAGCACTAGAAGCTAATGTGAAAGGTAAAAAGTTTTTTTTTTTTTTTTTTTTTGCGAGTGTTGCAAATATGCACTTTAGGAAGTGTTGACATTTTGCAGTGAGAAATGGCTGTTGAGGCTTAAATGTAAACTGCTCTCTGGAGCATTTGTATGCCATAATTGTGAAAAGAGCTCCAAAAGGAAAAGCTTTCTCTGGATGTATTCAGACAACCAGTGAAAGAAGAAGCTGAATTCTTCAGAGGAACCAATGACATTAGAAATGTATCTCACATTGTAGCCATAATCTTCAAAAAGGATAGTTTTTTTGAAGAGAAAATTATTGCATAATATACTGTATATTTGGTCCTGAATTTGAATTAAAAATCAGCCTTCATTTGTTGGTCAAGAGCCCTGTCTTCAACTCAAAAGATCAGTCACAAAATTTCCTGTTTATGATGTGCATCAGATTATTGCAGATGTATTTTTGTAACAATATTTTAGCAAAAAAGCAGGTGTTTTGCATGTTTACAGCATATGACTGGATAACTGACACATGGATTGTTTGCCATTGTATATAGCCTTATTGACTTCTATTATATCACACACTTTTTTTCTCCATACACGGCATCAAAACATGAGTTTAAATTTTTTTCTCAGCTACCATTACAAAGTATACAGGGTAAGTAACATATATAAAATGTTTAAATATATTTTATATTTTTTGGGATAGAGTATCCCTTTGAAGGCATCACTAATTAACTGGCTTGACTAAAATGATATCCTATCAGATAAATAACCATCTTTTAAATTACATTTACTCATATAAGCAACTCCAAAATTCAACATGACATGAGTCAGATTTCACTTCCCAAAAGCCTCTCTCAAAAGCTTTGCTGAATGTTCATTCGATTTTATGGCACAATGACTTATGGACTTCCTAAGGCTATTTCTGATGAAGAAACTGAAACCTGATGGGGCAGATTGTGTCTAATGCCATGGTCTAAGCTGGGCTGGGCTGTTTGACTGCCAGTGGAGAGTCAGAAAGGCTGGAACAAGGAGGAGTAATTTATTGTGTGTGTTTTAAGCTGAGTAATTACTAAGTGATTACAATCTCCTGATTTGATAAATGTAAAAGCCCATGGTTAGGTTGCATTAAAAGGGGAAGACAGGTTTCCTTTGTTAAACTGTTTCTATCTTGTGATTACTCAATGCATTTCACCCCCTTTGGAATTTTGAAATAAAACATCAGGGTTAAGACAGAAACATCTAAAGAGTCTTGTGTCATTTGATTATACAGTATTCTACATTCAGCCTGCCATTTTCTGATCCTGACGATTTTAATTCAAGATTGTGAAAAGCAGGCAGCAACCTTGAATGGGATGAAAGGCCATTGTAAGGGATATCTACAGTCAACACACTGTCACTCTTACAGGAATAATTTAGAGAAATCACACATCCTAACACATACATACATCTATGGGATCCAGAGGTGCCTGGAAAAAAACTACAGGAAGATGGGTAAGGAAAGCACATTTTATACATATCCATATTACTAAACGAGAATGGTAAACCGGATATGGACGCAGGGACCTGCCCGTGGACGCAAAAGACATAGTGCGCAAGTGCCACACAAAGCCCCCCCCCAGAGTGAAACGGGAGAGACTACGCCCGTGCGCAGGCACCACACAAAGCCCCAGTCCCCCCACCCCCGCACCAGAGCAAAACGGGAGAGACTACGAACCGTCAGAGTAGGAAACAAAGTAAAACATCATAAAGAGGTTAAAGAACAGGGACAAACACACGGAGAGCAGGTTACAGAACAAAGCCCCCCTCCCCAGAGTAAAACGAGAGAGACTACGAACCGTCTGACATGCCGCAAGCAGGATAAAGCGAGGTCAGAAATAAAACACAGAGTAGGAAACACATGCACACCGAGATACAGAATATAAAGGCAGAAACAACGACAGTTAAACGTCCACACCACACAGCGGAGGCGGACCCGGAAGGTGCAGGCGCCGGCGCCTACATCGTGCGTCGGACGGCGCGGTAAAGTACAAAAGGCAAAGGCGCCTACACAGCATGGTAAAAACCGACATAATACGGAAGGCGCAGGCGTCGCCGCCATATTGTGAGTGGCACTAATGCGTGGTGAAGGCGCAGGAGGAGACATAGTAAAACAAGAGGAGTCAACGCCCCGCCCCAGACTGAAACGGGACACACTACGGAGTCCACAAAGGTTCATACATCAAACCCAAGATGGTACGGACACGTGTCTGAAACCGCGGAAGCAAAACTGTCTCGGCTCCAAAACCAAACAGCTCAACAACGAGCCCGCGTGGACAGATCTAATGAACGTGGACGCCTACAACGCGCGTCTCAAACCGCATAGGCAAAGCAGGCACGGATTCAACACGACACAGCTCGAGTGACCGAGATACAAACACGCGCCTGCCTGGATATAATTAATGAACGCAGGCGCCTACAACGTGCGTCTGAAATGCCGCAGACCAGGCAGGCACTGCTCCAAAAAGAAACAGCTCGACTAAACGAGATACGAAGTAAAACGGGAAACACTACAGAGTCCGCAGTGCTCCACAATGCACCGCATAATAGTTCGGAAGGAGCTTCGTAGTAACAGTGGAGAGACCCAGAGTGACACGGGCGAACGCTCCGTATTAAACATACGTCATCCTCACACGTCCAAACTATACAGCATAGGTGAATCACATTACAGTGATGCATTATTAACAGTACGATAAACATCACAGTATCGCAAACAAATGAAAATTATTACTCGAAAAAGGGAAAATATATTCACCACGGACCAGGTGTCATTGAAACAAAAGCAGAATAAAGCGAAATCAGAAATGAAAGACAGAGTAGAAAGCAAAGTAAAACGTCATAAACAGGTTAAACGAGGGGACCAAACACATGGACAGCAGGTTACAGATAATGAAGACCGGAATTCAAAAGCTTCAAAAATAAAAGCTCCACTGACCGAGATACAAACTGAAACGGGAAACACTACGGGATCCGCAGTAGTCCACAATGCACCGCATAATAGTACAGACGGAGCTCCGTATTAACAGTGGGGGGGGCCCAGAGTGACACGGGCGAACGCTCCGTATTAAACGTGCGTCATCCTCACACGTGGCTGCCCAGTGGGCACGGGTTCAAAACGCCGGGGGTAGGCAAGCGAAGCGAGCAGGGAGCGGAGCCCCCTTGTAATAAATAGGCTAGCATTCATATGCAACTGGTCGGCAGGAGCATTAAACCTCTAAACTACCATATATGCATATGTAAGTAGATAAATTCACATGCTGTAACAGATTTTAAGAACTAATAAACTGAAATATGATAATCCACCAAGTCACTCAATTTCTGAACCTACTTAGTCCAGCAAAGGGCCACAGTTAGCTGAAGTCTGTCCCAGTAGTATAAGATAGGACTCAACCTTAAACAGGACACACAGTCACACCAACTCATACAAACAAGTCACCAATCAACCTAACAGGTAAGCCTTCTACTTCCTGAAATCACAAAACCCACAGAAAACCTGATGTGAAGACATAAGGATGTGCAATATTAACTGAAGTTGCGATCATTTTATTAGAATGGAAGAAAGTACCACTGTGTTATAGTTCAGCCAGGGTTCCATTCTTTAAGTCCTTGTTTCATAACCTTTATGTTAATTTTTAATTTTGTTATTCATTTGCATTGTTCATTGTTTTCAATTTTGCTGTATTACCATTGCCTTTTTTATATGTGTTGTGTTTTGTGGGCCACCTACCGATCACTGCCAGGAATTGCCTTCCACCCTATTTGCCTGGAAGGTCTTCCACAGTTCCTGGCAATTCATTTCAAATGTGCTTCGCAGTTTGATGAGTGTTTCTTAGTTAAGATCTATGCTTTTTGTGATTTTATTGGATTTTGGAACATTTTGCTCTGTTTATTTGACTTGCCATTGGATTGTGTATTGAGATTTGTTCGCCTTGGGTCACCCATGTTGGCAACTTCTTTTTACCGTGTGTTTTATGGAACTTCATGTATCTACAGAGCTTTTTGTGAAGTAACCCTTTCTTATTTTACAAAGATTTGGTGCTTGCCCTCATTACTAGCTGGGGTTTGAAAGTGAGTGTTATTGGAAGTATTTGGGCCTACATGCTTTGGAACTCTTTAGTGCTTGGGATTTCTAGTTCATGACACACTGGCCTATAGTTATTCAGACTGTTTTGCCTGAAAACCTTAGGAAATGTAGTAATGAGTGACTGTATCCACAGCTTGGGGGGTCCAGTTAAAAGCAAATGAAAAACCAGACAGAGCTACTTGAAGATGGCCTCCCTTATCATACAAAAACTGGAAATAAGAGGTACAGGACTGACCCCATAGGAACTCCAAAGACCTTCACCACACAACAACCAGCAATTAACCACCACTTCTTAACTATGAAAGAATTAGAGGAAAGAAGAGCCAGTTGCCTTTTTTATTTGCTTCACAAGGGAATTCTATCAAACACATTACAGGTGGAAGGCATGAGTCAGAATCCTTTTTTGGACTTCAACTTCAAACTTTTACCATCTCAGACTGGAGCTGATTTTTTACATAAACATAAACATGAAGAGGATATTCTTTCAATTGATGTATGAAGTGTCCTTTCATTGCTACACTATAAAAATGTTACAAAAACAAATATCAACTAGGAAATAATGATTTCTTTAGTGGTTAAGGTTTAGGACGTTGGACTTTAAACCATGAGGTTGTGGGTTCACATTCTGCAGCTGGCACTGTGTGGTCATGAGCACATCACTTCATCTGTCTGTGGTCCGATTGGAAAAACAAATTATATATAACCAACTGTATCTCAAATGTTGCAAGTCGCCTTGGATAAAGGCATCAGCCAAATAAGTAGTAACAATAATATGATAAATGAAGCAGGAAATATAATGTAACCAAGTTGCTAAGTCTTTAGACTTTAAACCTCAAAGTTGATTGTTTGATCTTCACCACTGCCTCACAGTCGGACCCTGAACAAACCACTTAACATATCCACGCTCTAACTTAAAAAATATAAACTTTGGAATGTTGTTCAAAAAAGCTGGCAAGACTGTTCAAAGCAGTTCTAAAGGTTATCCTTTTTAAGTTAGGCTTTTACATTAAATGAAATATTGTGTGTTGTAGAAGAAAGAAAGATGGACTAATAACATGTAAATCTGAGCACACCATGGGAAAAATAAATTGGCATTGATGCAGAGAACATTTTAGCAAAGTGTGGAGCAGAAATCAGCTGCTATGATAAAAGATTCAATGCTCATGTGGTGCAGTGAAGACAGCAGGGGAGAGGAGACCAGACAATACTTATTAAGCTGGTTACTTGCCGCAGAATATTGCCAGCTTCATTACATTTCATCAAGTTGTTTTGTCATTCTAAGCTGTGAATGGACATAGAGTTCATTCTAAAATTATAAATCTCACATTACATTAAAGAGAAACAATGCTTGCTTTAAAACATCTCCAATTCCAGTGTAACATTTTGAAGTAAAAGCACATAATACAGCTACTAAAAGGGCGGAAAACAGTTTAAAATGTAAGACTTGCTTTTTCAAATGTAGGTGCTATTTTTAAACTGTTCTTTGATTGCAACAAGAAGTAATGGCGCAGCCACAGACAATAAAAAATAAAAACTATAATTAAAAGCTAGTGCAGGTTTATTTCACTAGGTGTATGTATGGGACTGCAGTGGGCTGGTGACCTGCCCGGTGTTTGTTTCCTGCCTTGCGGCCTGTGTTGGCTGGGATTGGCTCCAGCAGACCCCCGTGACCCTGTAGTTAGGATATAGTGGGTTGGATAATGGATGGATGGATGTATGGGACTTGTCTTCTTTAATTTTATTTCCCACATCCCTTGATTTCTGTTAGATCTCAAAGACACATTTTTTGGCAGTGAGCATTTCAGAAGAAGTCATAGACTCAAAAACCCACTTCAGATGAAACCCATTTTGTAGCACTGGACATCACCCTTACCCCATAATCTGAGTAAAAGCAACCATCCTATAATTATTGTTACTTTATAGTGTACTGCAGTTAACACTGTTTATAGGTTCCTAATACCATTCCAATTTTCTGCATTCTGGGGTCCTGCAAGCATTAAACATTGTGGTAAGAAAACATTGATTCTGTTTGACTGTTGACCTAAACTTTTAACTTTGTCTTCTAAATATAACAAGTGTATTGCTCTGTCTGTGTGGTTGCTACTCTGCAGTGAGTCTCCCTTACATCTGAAATAGCAACAAACACATTGAAGTTACTTAAAAGGAAAGTTGCCAAGATACAAAGCCATTTCCTATTATCTTTTTATAGTGAGATTTTTTCACTTCTTGCTTTTAAAGATCAATGAAAAGTAAAAAAAACAAGGATGTGACCCAATAGTACACAAAATGTGCTTGAGTCTGAAAAAGCACCAGACAGCAAGATGTGATATTACATATTATCTGAGTCAAAACTATGGTCAGACGGAAGCCTTATTTTTTTTTTTATTAGATGAGTGAAAAATGTAAAGTATGCTGGGTAGTGCTGCTTCGAAATCCAGCTGTGAAATATTGTATGTGGAGTTCATAAATTCTCTAAATATTAAGTCAGGTTACCTCAAGGCATAGTTCTGTATAGTTTCTGTCACAGTTCACTTTAAAAATGTTTTGTGTTTTAATGCATTCAAGGGACTGATATAGAGAAGACACCAGAACCTTGTGTCCCTTTAATGAAAAAGGTTTGCAAAATAAATGGATGGATTGGTAAATGAGTGTGGGTGTTTGCGAGAGTGAATCTTACAATGGATTGCTCTGTGGTCCATGGTCAGAATTAGTGATCAGCAAAATCACAGAAAGGTTTGTGGGGGGAAAAAAAGGTTTACCTAAGCTGGCTGCATGGCAAATTTTGAACAAGGTCTCTGATGAGCCCAGTAAATTCACTGCAAAAAACGCTTTGACAAATTTTGCCCTTCAACACCAGTCAGCACTTGACTTCCATGTCCTGCATGAAAAATGGACCCACCTTACTGTGACACTGCAATGGTATTAGAAGGTTCAGAAAGTAGATTTATAGACAAGTGAATTTCCACTTTAATGGTCTGCCATCCCTTCCAAAACTTGTTTCTGTCTGATGTCCCATGCTACCAGTAAAGGCCGAAAATTCCAGAAAATGTGACTTAATGGATGCAAAGCTGTAATAACATGTAGACTGTTAAAATATTTGATGAAGAAACTTTGCTCTATTATGTCCCTTATTCTAGAAAAAAAACCTTGATTCTTTTACATCCTATGATAAAAAGAGGTAAAAACAAATGTTTCTTATGAGATGGAAGTCTGATAAGCATTATGTAAAGACCTAGTGGCTCACAGCTATAACATTTTAAGCTTAATCTACAACACTGTGTTGTTGTTTCACCCTGTGCAATTCACTTTTCCTGCTTGAGCTCCAAACCTGATATAATTAATTTATTTTTATAGTGTGCACTACACACTAGACTAGCAGTCAGCAACAATCATGTCTCAGATAAACTCCACTGGCCACAACAGGTTCAGAGAGCTGCACAAGAATATTAACAAATGCAGACATTTACAATAAACTACATAGGACCCCACTTATAAACATAACATGTCACGTATTTCTAAATAGTGTGTGATGTTATCTGAAGGTGTTTATATTCTTAAAGCTCTTATTCATGAGAATGGTTTTCCAAAGCAAAATAGGTACAATGGAGTTCACCAACTTTATTTATCCCTTGCTAATTTTATTTTCTTATATCTGGCTTCTATTATTCTAATAAGATGCAGCAGACACTATACAACAATCTTTGCTCTTATAAGCAGTTTTAAATTAGGAGGATCCAATGGTCAATATGGTGCCCTTGTTTATAAAGGAAGGTGCATTCAAAAAAAAAAAAAAAAGCATTTTTCTGGTTTGTTGCATCTAAAAGGTTTAATTGTACTAGTAAGGGCTTTGGATATGCTCTCTAATAGACTGGTGTCCTAGTCAGGATTGGTCTGCACATTGTGCCCAAAACTGCAACGCTAAACTTCAGCTTCTCAGGATCCTGAACTTGAACAAGTGGCTGAAAAACAGATAATTGGATGATCGGACTGAAAGTAGAACAAGTTTTACAATGTATTCCACACCTTAAATTAAATATCTAATGCAATCTGTCCAGGTTAGACTCATTTCAAATCAGTTGATCTCCCACTGCAGGTACAAGTCCTCACCCCCTTAATTTATCACTGATGATCAGAACCTGCAAATGCATTGCTTTACTCCATTCACCTTCATGAATGGTGACAGAGCCTCACATGTGGTTTCTGAAGCACTGGACACATCCCAAACTGCTACAATTATCTCCTCATAGACTCCCTCTGCACTTAGAAACTATAATAGGATTTGCTCAATCTGGAATGAGCTTCCATCTCATTACAAAATGAACAGAACTGCCGTAACTGCTCAGCCACAAAGAACCTCAGCAAAATCTGGAATCCTAGACACTTATCCGAAGACATTTCATACTGTCACACACGTGCGCATGGGAAACAGCTGAAGGGCCTAAACACTAGTAATTCTACGCCAGGCCAGGGGGCGGCGGAGTGTACTGACTATCTCTCTCAGTCCCTTGCAGACCTTTCCCGGGAAATCCCGCCTCTTGCCGGCCCCAAGGATGACGTCACTTCCGGACATGAGGACGCCACTCCCAGTTCCTGCAACGTTGACGTCATTTCCTTTCCAGGCCTTTAAAACTGCCATCTTGCCTCAGTACAGGCAGTTCTATTCTGGACTGTGAACTATACACATCATGTACAAAAAAAAGCAATTTTGCAGCTGAGCATATTATACAGGTGGCTGCCCCAACTCTTTATGATGTCTCTGACTCATTCTTGTGACAATACTATTTTATACTTACACAAGTTGGAGAAGCTAATTGCCCTTGCTATGTCAGGTTCCTTATTCTACAGGGGTGTTTGAGGATGGGCGGCACGGTGGCGCAGTGGTAGCGCTGCTGCCTCGCAGTAAGGAGACCTGGGGTCGCTTCCCGGGTCCTCCCTGCGTGGAGTTTGCATGTTCTCCCCGTGTCTGCGTGGGTTTCCTCCGGGCGCTCCGGTTTCCTCCCACAGTCCAAAGACATGCAGGTTAGGTGGATTGGTGATTCTAAATTGGCCCTAGTGTGTGCTTGGTGTGTGGGTATGTTTGTGTGTGTCCTGCGGTGGGTTGGCACCCTGCCCGGGACTGGTTCCTGCCTTGTGCCCTGTGTTGGCTGGGATTGGCTCCAGCAGACCCCCGTGACCCTGTGTTCGGATTCAGCGGATTGGAAAATGGATGGACGGATGTTTGAGGATTCTCTTTTCTCACCATTCACCTGAAATCCACTATCATCTTTAGGATGTTAGAGACTGTAGCAGTTTCAATAGTGATACTCTATAACTTCCTTTGTTGTGAAAAAAGATAGCAAAGCTTGTGGGCTTAATATTATCACAATTAAAAGCACACCTGCAAGTAGATTTGACCTTTTTTTTTTAGAGCAGTCTTAAAATATTAGCAGCTTCCCTCTTGCACTTCCAAAGACTATTTTTTAAGTGTTGTGCTTCAACATAGGTCAAATATCACTGAAAATGAGGATTTCTGCAATATATACAGAAGACTTTTTAGACAAAAGTAGACGAGTGTCTTCAATCGGTTCCTTTTCTCTCTTTTCTAACTGGAGCAAAGTGCAGCAGCAGATCTTAACAGACACATTAAATGATCCAATTCCTGCTTTGCTGCTGACCCCACAGCCTTAGTGCTATCTTTGATCATCTTCATCAAAGCCAAGAGTTTTATTATTATAGAAAGCAGCATAAGTTTGAGGTGATTAAGAAAATTGATCAGACCTTAGTAACACATTTTAAATAATCACACAAATAGGAAAAGTGCAAGCAAACAGATGAGACATTTCACTTGTATGTGATCGTTTTAGCTGCTCTTGTTTCAACTCTTAAAAATCCATATACTGTCCAAAATACTTTTCCATGATATACAGTGGAGAAATCATTGGGCAGGTTTCATTCCATCATCGCCCTACTAATATGTCACTTATACTGGGCCAATTCAGAGTCACCCTTGTAAAGTCTACACAGGCAGTGACTTGGCAGGAATTCATAGACGTAGACTTGGAGCTACTGTATGTGATATTAATGTTTACTGTGGCACCAGTGTGTTGTTTGGAATGTACTGTGCCCAAAACAGTGCATACTTGATTAGAATTCTGACACAAAAATGGACAAATGTCCTAACAGTATCATAATTTAGCCATCTTTCTTTGCAAAATAAGTGAAATGTTGGTCATTTGTCCTTTCCTTTTTCACACCAGACCATTCTTTCATGGAATTACACACTCTTCCAGCTCTAACTCTGAACTTACTTTTCCTTGATTTCGTCTTGAGTGTTTAAAAATGGAAAAATTGATATAAACTGTAAAGTTATTAGTTCTTCAACAATTATCCAAAAGTTTAATATTAGCATTGAATCATATTGTAATCTTTTTAGTTAGCCAATAAAAGGTGTCATTTTGCTTGGCTTTTCTGTACATTCATAATGGCTAACACGGTACAACACCCTAGAACTATGGAATTACAGTGATACAGTGGCACTGAAGTCAGTACTGCATCCTCACAACTCCGTGACATAGTCACAGACATTCATTCTCCCAATGTTCACAGCAATTCATTTACAAGTACTGTACATCAGTTTCTTTCCATATCCAAAAGATGTGCGGGTTACTTAAACTGGAGACTCTATTATGGCCTTTGATGAGCAAATGTGAGTATATTTATGAATGTGCCCTGTCATAGCTAGGATTGTGGTGCGCCATTTGTAAAATATTACATTAAAAATGCAATATATTTCTGTCTCATGCCATGTAACCATAGTATGTCTTGGAGAAAAAAATACTTCATAATTGCATTGTTTTGTAAGGGGTAAGACACAATACAATCCATACCAGTACAGACGTTTGCAGTGTGGTAAGTACCAGTGCAAAGATGCAGCAAACTGCACTTTCTGGTGATTCCAGATTAGCTCTCACTCAGGGCTCACCCTGTACAGCCCTGACAGCCCACTACACTCCACCCATCCACAGTGCAAATCCTGCAGCCTATACCAAGTGTTTAGTCATAGAGAAGGATTGCTGGTTCGTGTTCCAAGACCTCATGCTTTTGTTGACTGAGGCGACTTTGATAATTGTCATAGTGTAAATGTCCCAACTGGAACAAATCCTGGTGTATCCCACCCAATCAACAACAAAGCACTAATGTTTGTATGAAACATACCCATGGCTGGATTCTTTAAATCTATACCCACAGGCTGTTGTGGGAAAAAAATATTTTAAGTAAAAGCTGCCACCTATCATACAAATTCCTTCAACTTTAAACACTTCTATTGTATTAACTCTGATTCTTTTTGTTTTAAATAGAAATATGTAACACCATCAATCTTTCCAGCTATTTCTTACCACACAACCCAAGAATAATTCTAGGAGCTAGAGCTGGGTAATAAACATTTATTAGGATGTTTTCTTTTTGCAGCATATGTTGGCATATTAATCAGTGCAATAGTTTAAACATTTGTCGCACATCAGCAAGGATTCCTTTACCAAATGCTTCGTCCATGTTTAAGTTGAGCATTTAGACTAATTTTGGTTTTAACAATGTTCATGTCTACATTTTGTTATTTATTACTAAAACATGAAAAACATTTCTGTTTTAACGATGTGTTTACATAGATTGTTGTAGACACAAAACACACATCAAATTACTTCCCCTTACAATTCTGGTTAGCTTACTCCCAGATATTCAATCAATAAAGGAAGGAACTGGGTGAACTTCTTGCCCGTTCTGAGGTGGTGGTGGTGGTGAGGGAATGGTATAGCAGGCTGCTGGCTGCTTGGGCTTATCAACACATTTAGAAGACAAAAGATGCTGACGGAGAGGTGCGATGGGATTTAAGGTGTGCCGGATTTACGAGTTTTTTCGTAAGCTCTGGCAATTCTAGTGTTAATCTGCTTTTGCATGATTGTTTGTATTGTGTTTATTTTAATGCTTCTTTGTACAGCACTTTGGCACAACCTCTGTTGTATTAAATGTGCTTTTATAAATAAATAATCTCTCAGTTTATTTTACATGCCAGTGTATAGCCATTATTTACTGTATGTTTACCAAAATGTAATTGTCTTTAACTGTTTTTTTGATAACTCCCACACTTCAGCACTTAAAAGAATTTGCTAAGTATGGACAGTACATACTTCACTTTGTGTCCCGATTTTAGGGGACTGCAAATTGAACTAACAATGCAAGAATGAAGTCTCATTAAAATTATATTAGATGACCCCAAAATAGTTTACCCAGAGGAGAACCATAAGGAGTTAGAAAGTGGGACACTACGGGGAAACTTGAAAGATTCCCTCAGAATGCTAGCAAGCAGATGTCTCTGTGGATGCCAACAATGTCTAACCCTCTACGTATTCAAAAAAGAAGGCAATGGAGAGTTGAGAAGAGCACAGAATGTCCTCTTTCCAATTAAGAGCAATGTATGAACAAAGGCCAGTCTTGGCCTTCGAGCTGTTTCACTCAACAGGACTCTTTAGTCAGGAGGAAGGGGGCAGCAGAAATACAGAAACGTGACTGTTTTTTGTGTTTACTTTATTCTTTTGAACATTTTCTGTCTATTTCTCTCTTGTGTATTACAATGTTTTTGAACGCTTTTCTTAGCAGTATTGATTCCTTAGCATTACTTTGGGAATGAAGAGACATTATGTGTTATGAAAATGTACATTTTCTTTAACATTTCTAACTGCCAATATTTTTGAGTATTTCGTTAACATACTATTTTTGATAACTGCTCTGTATGCATATTAAATCAAAGCCATGTTCACACGTATTATTAACAGTATCAGAAAAGAACTCTAGTGTCAGGTAATTTTTCCTATTGCTGGTTTGACACTTTTTATCAAAATACTGTTACAGTGATAGTTGTTTTTTTGTCTTATTTTAGCATCAGCAACACTTGAATTAGAAAGAAACAGCCTTAAATATCTGCATGGTTCCAATCATTTTAATTATCACTACTGCCTCCTGTTTTCCGCTGGCACCTTGCAGTCAAATATATTGAAATTCAATTGTGCTATCTCAGCTCTTCTAAAAACATTGTACTTTTTGTTCTTCATTACAATAAATTTAACTACACTAAATGTAAACATTTATTTTCTTGTAGCAAATAAAAATCAAATTTTGATCTAACATTTTATTATCAGAGCAGATGCTAAAATGCATTATAAACTACATTGGTCTAATAGCTCACTTTGTACGTGAACCTGCTTAACTTGATACTCTCTGTGTAAGTGTGTTGTCATATACTAAAGTCAATAAACTGAAATATATTCACTATCATTTGTCAGTTAATTTTATTTAAAAATCTTCTCCGTGACTGAAATTAGTGACAGAAGACTCCTTACAAAATGGAAAAAAATGCATTCTGTTTCTGGAGTCTGTTTGGTTAGCTAATAACTTATGTTGCCTCATTATCTCATCTAAAGAGTTACCTACTATCAGTTTGCATTTGCCTTAATTAAACTGTTGTTGTAAGGGCTTGCTCCATTTTGAAATGTGCGTAGGTCATTATGAATTGTTTTGTTTTAGTGTCAAATCCATACCAACGGAGAGAGCACTGATTAAAAAATAGTAGGACAGTGGCTATAAAAAGTATTTATCATTTTCACATTTTATCATTACACAACCTTGAAGCACAGTGGGTTTAATTTGACTTTTCTGACAGCAATCGACAGAAAGAACACAAAGTCAAAGTGAAAGCAGATCTCTGTAAAGTTAATAATAATAATAATAATTCATTTTATTTATAAGGCACTTTACATTTGTAGTAAATCTCAAAGTGCTACATAAAAAAATTAACAAAGACAAAACAAGATAAAAACAGAGATAATACAATAATTATTAGTGGCATTCCTGTTAATATGCTTACCTAAATAGAAGTCTTTAGCTGTTTTTTTTTTTTAAATGCCTACAATCTGCTGTGTTCTCAGGCTCTCTGGTAGGGCATTCCAAACCCGTGGAGCAGCAACTGCAAAGGCTCAGTCACCCATTGTATGAAGTTTGGCCATAGGGGAGCGAAGGCGGTAGGTATTTGCAAAACGGAGGTTTCTTGTAGTGGATTTTAATATAAGGAGTTCCTTAAGATATTGTGAAGCATTTCCATGGATACACTGATGAGTGAGCAAACAGAGTTTGTACTCAATACAGAGGTGAACAGGGAGCAAGTGAAGTGACCGAAGGATTGGTGAAATGTGTTAATATTTCCGCACCCTCATCATGATCCTTGCAGCACTATTTTGAATTTGTTGGAGCTTTTGAAGGCTCTTGTTGGGTATCTCAATGAGGAGTGCATCACAATAGCGCAGCCTGGAGGAGACAAAGGCATGAACAAGCTGTTTAGCATCACAAAGGGAGAGGCAAGGATGGAGTTAGGCTATGTTTCGGAGATGAAGGAATGCAATTTTACAGAGGTGATGGACATGTGTATCAAATGACAGATGGGAGTCTAATTTGACAACCAAATTTGTAACAGAGGGGGAGAGGGTAATGGTATGACCAGAAAAGGAAATACAATTTACAAAGGAACGAAGTTGATGGGGGGGTACCAATTAAAAGAGCTTCAGTTTTGGTTCTGTTCAGCTTAAGGAAATTCTTGAACATCCAAGCCTCAATCTCATTCAAGCAGGAGGAACGGGTTGATGGAGGTATAAGAGAGGTCGAATCCAGTCTCACATAGAGCTGCATATCATCGGCATAGCAATGGAATGAAACTCCATGCTTGGTGATGATGTGACCCAGGGGTAGCATATAGATGTTAAAAAGGGTCGGCCCAAGGACTGACCCTTGTGGGACCCCACAGGTGACAGTGTGGGTACGAGATTTAGGGCCACATACTCAGCCCTATCTGTGAGACAGGACTCGAACCACTCCAAAGCAATGCCAGAAAGTCCAATTATATAGTGAAGACGATGGAGAAGAATATTATGGTCTACTGTATCAAATGCAGCTGTGAGGTCCAGGAGAATAAGGAGTGATGGAGAGCCCTGGTCAGCAGCCATCAGGAGGTCATTGGTGACTCTGACCAGAGCTGTCTCTGTACTGTGAGAAGATCGGAAACCAGATTGAAATTTTTCAAACAGATTGAATTTTTCGAGGTGATTCTGAAGCTGGACCAAAACAACCTTTTCTAAAACCTTAGACAAAAATGGAAAGTTGGAAATCGGACAATAATTTGCTATCACTTCAGGATCCAAAGAAGATTTTTTTAAATGAAGTCTAATTTTTGTCGTTTTCAAGGCCAGCAGGTCTGAGCCACTCTGAAGAGAGTGATTAATGATACCAGCAATGAGAGGGCTTATGTCCGATACATTAGCTTTTACCAGAGGAGTAGGAAAGGGATCCAAAGAACACCTTGAAGGCCTCATCCTCTGGATGATGCCCTCAACTTCTTTACCTGTAGTACAGAGGAACTGGAAAAGGCAGCCCATTGGCTTTGGTGTGGAAACATCCAGTGATGGAAAGCTGGAGACAGACAAAGAAGAGCGGATAGTATCTGCCTTAGAGGTATAATAATCAATAAAATTATTACAAGCATAGGTATGAGGATTGAGTAAATGATTTATCACAGAAAAAAGTTTCCAGGACTGTTATTGATTAAATTTGAATAGTATTGAGATCTGGCGGTGGTCACTGCTCTAGAGTAGTTTTTTTTGGTGTTCTCGATAGGCCAATTTGTGAACCATTAAACTGATTTCAACAAAACTCCGCTCGAGGGCTTGCTCAGCTGCTTTCATCTGTCGAAGCTCACTTGTAAACCACAGGGCAGATTCCACAAAATAGACCACTCGTGATTTAATTGGGTCATGGGTCTCAAGGATGTTCTGGAGCCCATTGTTATAATAATCGACTAATTCACTGACACAAGGAAGGTGGGGGGCAATAGAGAAATTCTTAATGTCAGCATTTAAATCAGTCAAATTTATTTTTTTCAAGCTCCTGAAACGGATACAGCGTTGTGATTTATAGTATAGTGAATATGTGGGAAAATCCATTGAGACAACTTTGTGATCAGTTGTCTAAGTTAATTACAATAATAAAACAAAATAAAAAACAAAAAATAATTGGCTGCATATGTATTCATAAGTATTGACGCATCTAAACCATTCCGGGTGCAGCCAGTTAGTTTTTGAAATCACATAATCTGTTCAATGGAGATCACTTGTCTGTAGTCAAGGTGTATGCAGTCAAAATGCCCCTCTATCTGGAAGGGTAAACATGTGGACCTTGCATATTACAAATCTAACCTAATAGTAAGCTTTGAGTAGCATTACAAAGTAATCGTTATTTTCAACACTTGACTTGGCATTCAGTTAAGATGATAAACAACATTTATTTAAGCAGCGCTGCATAAAGTTCCAGGACCTGAAGTCTGTTTTGAAATGTGCAAAGAGCATAATCCATCCATCCATCCAGTATCCAACCCGCTACATCCTAATACAGGGTCACCGGTGTGTGCTGGAGCCAATCCCAGCCAACACAGGGCGCAAGGCAGGAAAAACCCTGGGCAGGGTGCCAGCCCACCGCAGAAGAGCATAATCCCTTGTGTCTTTCTCTTACCAAATGAGGAAGCCAGGGCAAAGAATGTATAAATATACTGTATATGCAAGTGTTCCAGCTCTGGCAATGTACATACAATGATAGCAGTACATTTCTTTTGAAAGGCTGCCAACCTTCTGTCTAGTGCCTAAGAGCCTAAACTAGTGAGGCAGTAAAGCCCAAAGAGGGAATAAGTTGAAGGTTTTTGTTTTAGGTTATTAATATCCTGCGGTCTAAAATCCATAATAAATGACAATTCAGCCTTATAATTTAACTAATGATTGTTTAAAATTACTTACTATTTACTTCAATAGTTCTGAACCAATATGATTACACAAGGGTGCAAAGAGACGATCTCGTAAATTAGAACTGCATCTCTTTATTATGGTAACTTCTATGCTTCAAGTCAGAGCTACTGTTACATAAAATTTAGCGGCGAGGTCAAAAAGTGCAGCTGTTGTCTCACGGAACTGTGGAATCATGACCCACTCAGTGTCACACTTTTCTGAAAGTTGCAGTTAAGATCTAAAGTGTTATTTTTACAGCAATTGCTTTAGTTTGACATCTCATCCATGAATTGCACTTTTGTTAAGCACCTGTCGACTTGCCAATGGCCTATCATTGTCAGATACTTGCGTGTGGACAATATTCTGTACATATTCACATTTCATTTGGATGTGCTCTTTTTTTGTGAAAGATATTTTCAAAGCCTTAAATTGCCATATATCCATCATTCTAACAGCCATATCCTAGATTTGCTTTAAATGTTCCACTATTTTAATGACCGACTGTCTTAAGGAAATTCCCCAATTGTACATTCTATTCAACTCTATTCCATTAATATGTAGTGGGATAGGATGGTCATTTTCTTTCTTTAAGCACAGTACAAAGAATTTTGAAGTGTCAATAGAAATGCGCTTTGACTTTGACATGGTAGTGTTGGTGTTGTAATTAATCAACAGCGAAAGCATTAAAAGGAATATGTTACAGTAAAATATGGTAACTTAACAAAATGTGAAAAAAGTTATGCAGGGTAAAGACTTTTTTTTTTCCTTAAACAGAGTTAGCTCTCCTCTTTCCCGTTAAAACATGTTTGTCTTCTTTCTTTGCTTCAGGGATATTGTTTTACATCATCCACTCCTTCTTTTATTGAGAAAAGAGATGTTTCTCCGCATATGTCAAATATGCTTTAAATAATACATAAGAATGTAGTGTGCTGGTTTGCTTCTTGATGTCAGTGTTTTCAAAGTTTGGGACAGCTAATAATGCCGATAACTTTAAACTCCTGTGTAAATTGAACACAGCATTAATGATTGAAGTAATGAGACAAAAAAAGGAAAAGAAAAAACTTTTGTTTCAGTCAGGGTGTGCTCCCTACTTATTTTTGTTTTCATTTCTTTTGTCCTTTTTGTTATTTCTGATGTATTGTTTTAATTTGTTTTCATGAATTATGTACATGTTATCAGCATTGTTCTGTTTAATATGACTTCTGTGTATTTTATGTTGCACTCCTTTCAGGGTAGAAAATCAAGAGGTGGGACCAACCTGATATCACCAGTGAAAGACTCCCCTCAGCCTATTTATGTGATGATGGTTCATTGACATCTAGCGAGAGTGCAGTTTTATCATGAAAATTGATTTTGGATGTTTGGATGTTTTATGGTTTTTGATTATTATATTTTAAATTGGGACTCATATGCTCTGGATTACCCTTTTAGGCAAATCTTTTGTTTAGTTTCCTTTTTTGACATTTTTTGTTCTCATTTTGATTATTATAAATAAACATCTTCATTTATAAATATTTTGTGTTGGACTTGCTTTCAAGCCAAGGGTTTTCACAGTTAAGCTCCCTTGTGTGGTATTTTTTTTGCCATTTTCGTCTAACATTTAAGATATGTTTTAAAGTTTTAAAAGCTAGGTCCCATTTTTTGTGCAGGCCGAATCCTGCCGTGTAGTATATGGGGGCTGGCTACCTGGTGTGAGGCAGTAATTGGGTGGTTTTGTGAAAGTCCTGGGTTGGGTTACAATTCTTTTAAAGACCTCAGACCACTTCACCTAATGACAGCACTCAAATCACAAAACAAAGTCAAAGTCATATTTAAAACTGTTGCTGTTGATACTCCAAAGTAAAATATTAGCAGACATTTTCTTTGCTGAGATTTAAAATTTTGGATATTCAATCTTTTAATTCCAAATTCCAATTAATCAAATTAATTTCCTCTTGGTTCTTCTTTCTTGTTGTTTTGTAAGAATCAATAAGGGTTTAAAATTAACTGCTTATCTTGCAGAAAAACATTTATTTCTACTCAGCTTAAGTTATGGTCTTGAAACATGGGTCAAACTGGGCTTCAACCTACCCGTAGCACAGTATGAAGATAGTTTTTCCACACATTCTCTCTCAAGGGAAGACTTAATAAAATATAAAGAGCATTATTCTGTCAACCAGCCAGATCTGTCCATTATGAATTTAGACTTAATCAATGACTTCTTTCTCTGATCAATACCTGAGAGCTTTTTCAAACAATCTTTGACGCCATCCTCCAACTCAATCATTGTCTTGTTGCAACTTCATCTATTTCCGTTTCAGATAACCCTTCTTTCTCTCATGTGGAGAGAAGATTTTATTTCCTTTCATTTCGTTTAGAAAAAGCCACTTCCAGCACTGCAGCACAACTTGATAATTATCTGGTTTTATTTCACAGACAATGTCAACAATTGTCATAGACCTGGCAGCTGTTATTTCATCCTAACCACCTCATCTACATAAAAAGTACACAGTCATCAATCCCTTCTTTGCCTCATTTCAAAATGAAAACAATTTCAATCTTTTGCTGTTATCACAGCCTAATATTGTTTTGTAAACTAAGCTCTTTAGACATTTGCAACACTATTCTACAAGTATAGTTCAGAAAAGTACAAAATAAAACTTGGCAAGCAACCCTGCACAATAAACAGGATAGGATTATGTGTAGCAGACGTTTAAAAAAGTATAGATTCATTTCAAGTTCACCTTTTTTTCTTTACTTACACAAAATAATTAAAACCTGACAATTCCTGTCTTATTGTAAAATCATAATCTTTTTAAAATATATTTCCAATTGGCTTTTACTCATCACAGAACCAACAATAACATCCTGTAAATGATATTCTAATATATTTTAATATGGTAAATATAACCATACTTAATATTTAGACTTAAGTGCAGCATTTAGCAACAGCATTCTACAACTGAAGCTAACTAATTTATTTAGACTGTAAGACATTGTTCTCAAGTGGTTTATTTCATAATTATTAAATTATTTCTTTAAATGTTGTTATTTAATGCTTCCTATAAACCCCTACCCATCATATCTCAGTGTTCTCAGGATCTCTACTCCTACCCCTTTCTCACTTTTGCCCAATGATGTCCCAAGGTTATTTATGCATACTTATATGTATTGGTTTTGTTCTCCTGTTCTGGTTTTCTAGTCTCTTTCTCTACTGTTCCTCTCTTGTCATATATTCCTATACTCCCAGCCCATTCAGGCCTCGCCATCTCTATGCACCAGTGAAAATTGTTATGTTTGAGCACAGTAGCTTCTAAACCTCTCTGTAATAAAAGGATCACTTACTTGATCATACTAAAGAACAAGCTGTTTCACTTTTATAAGGCGATTCTTCAGGAGCTCTCCACATCATAAATTAATGGAATATCCAGAGACTCCATTTATAACTGGGATTCTGTTGTTTCTCATCTTAAAATCCTTTATAAGCACAAACTTGTGATGCAGTCACTCCCTTGGTTGGGTACAGAGATGTGACTGACAGACTGGCACTGCCTTATTTCCTGGTGGTATGGCAGAGAACATGGGATGGAGTGGGTAAGAAGGGAGAAGGGTGCCATTTCTGTTTATTTGATATATTGATTTATCTTGTTCTAGCATTCTGATTTCCTTTTGATTGAAACAGTAAAAAAAAATTACCAAAAAATTACAAAATCATTTTCAATTCAATTATTTTGGCCTCCCAACCAGGGAAGGTACTTCAAACTGCCCAGCTGGGATGCCAGCCCAGCCATGCCCCCTGTTACAATATACACTGTGTATGTGTATCATACAAAGGAGTGGACACGTGTGTTTGAATATGAAAAGTCCTACATGCAGAGCTTGAACAAAAGAATATCACTGATAGCCTTCAATCACACACCTATTTGCTTATACTGTATATACATTTTTGATACTTATATATGTGTAAAATGTTTAAAGTACTGTAAACCTATTTTATTGGAATATTATTTATTGTAAATTAAATCTAAATATTGTTGTCAAGGATGTTGCTTGCAGTACCCTTTGATAAACTCTGATGCGAGGTTCAGACTGGAGGACCACGTTTCAATTTTAACCTATTCATACGTTTTAAATTTCCTGTCAAAATACAGAGAGATACAGTATATAAAACTCTCTGCAAACTGGGCACTGTAGAAAATTACTGAAAGATGTAAGCACAACAAACAATTGCTACCATGATCCCTACAATAGAGATAAAAGTGGTGCCATACAGCAGTTTTACTTGTCAATAGTTAATGTATCCTTTGTAACTATCTATGTGTTTCTCTTTACAGATTTTAAAAGTAACAGTCAAATAATGACAAGTGAGAGAAAAGTAAAAGAAAAATGCTGGGGAGCACCACTGCATAACAAAAGGAATTAAAATGACTGATATCCTATTGATGTTTGCTTTTTAAAGCATACAAGACAGTATAACTACCGGTAGATGTTATTACTCCTGTGTGCTTTCCCTATTATTAATATTCTACTGTCATTATGAATTCCAGTACTATTCTTGTTAAAAAAAAGCACAATGCTAACATATTTGCTGTAGGGAAAGATATACTGGACAAAAAGTGCTTGCATGTAATTGATTTCTAAACAGTAGTGACATAATTCCAAGATGCGCAACAATATTGTGGCACCTAGTATTTACCGGTACGTGTTGAACAGCCAACACATGCTACCCTCCACAGATCCAGACGTCATATGTGCTGACCATCCTACTAAAAGTTCCTTTGACAAAGAGACCAAACTGCTGATATGAGGCCCAAAGCTGTGAAACCCATGTACTGTCTACATCTGCTTAACCTCATTCTTAAATAAGACCAGCATAAAAAATATTGCCCCCTCCACTGTAGTCAATATACTGTATAAATAAAATGTATTAATACTATTATTAACTTATTACTGTAGAATATTAGTTTATGCCTAAATGAAAAATCCTGTCTTTTGTGCCAATTTAGGTGTCTACTTACTTAAAAACTAGCTGTGCTACCCATCTTAGATGGGTTTAAATTTAAGTAATCAATGTAGACCTCAGTGTTAACATTCGCAGTTTGCCATTGATTGCATATGTCTCTGTTATATGCTATTTGGTGCAGGATACATAAAAGCAGTGTTAATGTTTGTGAGGCGCCATCTGTTGAAATGACAAATGCAATGCATTTTATTACTAAAAATGTTTGAGAAGAACAACCTTTTGAATGGTAGAGACATGGCAACCAGAAGGACATACAGATAGTTATCCTTTTAAAAATTTGGGGAAATTACCTTACATTCCAATAAAAAACATTTTTTAAGTCTGGGAAGCACCCAAATGTTCATATTCTCCTCTTAATATTCCTATTTATGCAGATGAACTAAATATGAATAATAATGTGTAGTAATATAGAAGAAATCCATTTTGGCTCTTATTCAGGATGCTATGCTCAATATCTTTCTGATTATTGGCTTATCCCTATTTCACGATTGTTTTATCAACAGGGACAGACACCGGTAGGATGATTAGTTCTATTACTTCACAGCTTTGTTACATCCAGGGTACAGTATTTGTGAATCGTTCCTGCTCTTTGTTTCTCTTCCATTCACATCCCAAACATATGTGCATTAAGTGATTTAGTGACTCTAAAATGGTGTAGCATGAGTAGAATTGCCAAGAAAAGGACTGGCATTCTACCCAGCGTTGCTTCTTACATTCTGTTTAGTGCTGCTGTAATAGGCACAAGCTTCCCACCATCTAGTAAAAGACAAAATGTATACACAAAAATAAGCATATGGATGATTTACAGTGTCATATCACAGACTACATCCTGTAAAATGATACATTATATTATGGTGCAATATTTAGAAAAGTACTGAAAGACAGTTAGGCCTGAACCAGAGGCTGGACACTAAGCACACTATGTCATCGAGAGCCAGATTAGAGGCATCACTTGACTTGAGTGCAAGTCTTCAGAATGTGTAAGGAAAGCCATGCTGGCAGGTGAACAGCAGCAACAATTTAGGTTTACTTTGAAAAACTGAAAGAATTGGTAATTGTATTTCCCATGCTGAAAAATTAAATAAGGAGGTAAGAGGTAAAACATACCAATTAAAGGCTATACTGTATTGTGTCTCTAACATTCTACTGTGTTTTATTCATCGAGGAAATAACCTTTTGCAGATGCACACTGCCACTGCCTTCCACTATTATTCAGCAAAAACATTCTTTATTTTAATATATACAGCAAAGAAAAATAAAAAAGTTACTAGTTTAAAAACAATTTCCTTGTTTAGGTACAGTATTTCTTGGAGCAGGCAGACATTCTGCTCAATGTCTTTTCTTCTGGAACTTGAACTTAAGCCTGTTCTAATTGATTATGTGACTGTCGGCACATCTATCATGTGCCGGCAGTCTCTGTTGAATATGCTGCGGCCCCCTTTACTTTCTCTCTCGCTCTGTGCACTCTTTATACAGAATCTAATGGTAAGCATGCCAAACAGAATTGAACTCCTGTGAAACTGATAAGAGTATGTCAGCTCTGCAAGCCAGGTGAAAGGAATAAAAAGATTCCCGGCCACTTATTTGTGCATTTTAATTGCGTTTCCTCAATTGTATGCAGGTGCAGAGCGCGTCCCTGACTTGCCAGGTTCAGTGTATTACATCTGTCTGGAGCTGTTAACTAGCACAGTCCTCATGTATCTGTGAAGAACATTTGTTGAAGGAATGCAGAAACCCTGGTTTTCTATGGAAAATAAATCACATTAGAAATAATGTGCGTCTTTATGTTTTCATTAGCTGATGAAGCATCAATATATACATACATATGAAAGATCAACATCTCATGGGTTCTGCACAAACTGCCTTATTCCACAGCACATTGACTTCCACTGGCACGTAGCCAAGGCATAGGAACTTTAAAAAGGTTTCATGTCTCTCCTACGCAGACCTCAACATGCTTGAGTGCCCTCTATTGCTTTTAGCTCCTAATGGAACAAAATTTATATCCACTCTCTGATACTAGGATCATAATTTTATGCCCATTCTTAGCAACTCAATTTCACCTTCTTTTTAATGGCAAAGCAATGCTACTGTATATTAAGCCGATGACACCATCCCCTTGTTTTAAATCATTTTCTTTTTAATTAGCAAACTATTTTAACACCCTGGGTCTGTCAGTACAAAAAAAGGCGATGTCTCTCTTAATGAATGATCACAGGCCACCAAGGCAAGGTGGGACATACTGTAACAAATCTATAAGCTAGAGCTCAACATGTTTCCCTTTAAAACAGTGTGAGCAAAATGTGCTTATAAGAAAGAAGAGTGACATCTATAGGTCATACAAGACATAGCAGTCATATTAAAAAAAATACTGATGGACATTAGTCTCATATATAGTATATTTGTTGAGGTGCATTGATTGCTCTCCCTATTGCTAATAAGACAGGCTTAATTCCTTTATAAATGCTTCTCTAAATATCTACCATAATTCCTAACTAACTGAAGACCCACATAAAATCAGAACATACAAATTAATGTTAAGTGGAACTTTAATTGCAAATGAAAAGTATAGAAACAATTTGTTGATTATAATTTCACTAATGAACAACAAAAACAATGACCCTAAACCTTAAATATTATTAACCTAATTTATTGATTATAAATTCTAAAGAGATTATCTGTGCACAGATGGGGGATTCTAACACATTTATAACATACCAATTTCTGCATATTAAGATGTTTCAAATAGAGATATGGTGACATTTAAAGGTTTCAAATGTTGCTGTCCTCAATCTTCTCCCCATTGCATTTGTTAGTTTACAAAACAAGCCAGTAAAACTGAACTACAAAGAGCATTAAAAAACAAAATTAGATCATATAAGAACAGTATTTTAATTATGATGGAAATATCTAAGAGCACTGACAATAACTGAGAGGAGGCCAGTTGCCATATACAATCTTGAAAAGCTTTATCTCAATTTTCCTTTTTTCTATGACAAAATATTGTTTGTTTTTTTGTGGTTAAATTTTTATTAATATAATAAAGCAATAGTCAACGTGTAACATAATTAATTAAAACAGATTTCAGTGAGAAGTCGAGCAAAATGACACCTTTTATTGGCTAACTAAAAATAATACAATATGCAAGCTTTTGAGGCAACTCAGGCCCTTCTTCAGGCAAGATGTAATACAGAAACTGGAGTTCCTCGTGAGGTCTATTAATTTTTTACATCTAAGATGTCTCACTTATGTTGTATTTGTCCTAGTGTCTATATAAACACAGGGAACTCCAGCTTCCATATTACATCTTGCCTGAAGAAGGGGCCTGAGTTGCCTCGAAAGCTTGCATATTGTAATCTTTTTAGTTAGCCAATAAAAGGTGTCATTTTGCTTGACTTGTCACAACATTTATAATGGCTAACATGGTACAACACCTTAGTACAAGAGATTATATTTTAAATAAGTTTTGTTTCTCAAAAGTTATGTGCAGTCTTGGTGTTCTTCCATCTAAATGGATTTTTATTGCACTTCAGTGTTCCTCCCATATCTCAAAGACATGCATGTCTGATCAATTGCTAATTCTAAACTTGCCCCTTGTGGACGTATGCATGAGTGGGTCCTGTGAAGGTGTGCAGCCTTGTCCAGGGTTAGTTCCTGCCTGACAGTATGCTCTTTTCTGCTGGGATAGGCTCTGTCCCCCACCCAAAACCTAAATTGGATTAAATGGGCATAAGAATATTCTAATTTCTGAAATTTTCTCTGGGACAAATAAAGTACAATCTATCTATAGTGTGTATAAAACTATTAACAGCCTTGGAAATGTTCACATTTTATTGTTTTACTACTTTGAATCACAGTTGATTTGTCTTTTCTGACGCTGATCAACACAAAAAGACTATTTAATGTCAAAGTAAGTGAAAATAGATCTCTGCAAAGTGATCTAAATTAATTGTAAATATAAAACACAAAATAATTGATTGCATAGGTATTCGCACCTATTAACATGACACACCTAAATCATCACTGGAAGACATAGAATTATTTTAATGGGGATCAGATGTCTGGGGTTTCAGGTGCAGTATAAATGCACCTTACCTGGAAGGCCCAACTTGTGTTAAGCCAATAATGTGGACTAACCTACACAATGAAGACAACAGAACACTTCAAGCGACTCCAAGAAAAGAAAATTAAAAAGCACAGGATGGAGACAACAAAATATACAAGTCACTGAATACCTATTGGAGTCCAGTTAAATCTGCTATTAAGAAATGGAAAGAGTACGACACAGCTGTAAACCTGCCAAAGAGGAGGATGTCCACAAACACTATGTGATTGTACAAGATGAAGACTTATCAGGGAGGCCACCTAGAGACCTATGATGACTCTGAGAAAGTTACAAGGTACCGTGGTTCAGACTACAGTGACTGTTTAGACAACGACTGCTGCCAGGGTCCTTCACAGGTCGTAGCTTTATGGGAAAGTGACAAAGAGAAAGCAACTGTTACAAAAAGGCACATGACGTCTTAGCTAAAGTTCACCTAAAGGCATTTGGAAGACTCTGATGTGAGCTGGAAGTACATTCTCTGGTATAATGAGGCCAAAAGTGAGCTTTTGCACATCAGACTAAATATCATGTTTGGTGTAAACCAAACACTGCACATTGTCAAAAACAAACACACCATCCCCACCATGATACATGGTATGTGTTCAGATCTTGTGACAGCATAGAAAAGTAGTGAAAACAAAAGAACATTAAAGCTAGTATGACATCGTTCCAAATGTAGCAATTAAATTTAACTTTTTGACTGATCCTATTTTTTCATTATGTAATGAAATTAAGGTATTGTTGCATCTCAGCAAAGTCAAGTATGAAAGTTATATCTGAATTCCCTGGACCCCTTGAAAGGGCATTCATGTCAGAATTTCTTACTGGTAACCTCATATCTCCCATAATTGCCATAGTGCAGCAATAAACTTGAACTAAACACAATCAACATTCTATTGGGGAATTGAATTTGGGGACTAGCACTGTGAGGCAGTGTGATGAGTGGTATGTGGAGCAGAGCAACTTTTTAAATAAATAATCACATAGAGGGCTTCAAATGGGTATGGGTGTGCGCAGGCACACCTCGCTCTGCAGTTAATTGGGGTACCTAGTTGACTGTACTGTGTACACATGTGGAGATGGGTAGATTGGTCAGGCACCTCAATTGCTCCTTCAGTGGGGCGGTGTGGTGCACCTGCACCCAAGTAAACTGGTGGGATAAAAGGAGCCTGCATGGGACGGAAAGGGAGAGCAAGAAAGAACTGAAAGAACGAAGAAAGAGCAGAGAGCCGTGAGAACAGAATTGGGAGGAGAGGCAAGACAAACCAGCTAGCCAGTGTGTGTGAGAGGCAGTGCGGCCACAGGCACCGCGACAGAGCAAAGAATCAGCATTCTAGGGGTGGATTGTCCCTACTGATTGTCCAGAGGAGTAGGTGTGACTGAGGCAGAGTCCTCTCCAGGGATTCGAAGCATGCCAGGGTAGTGAGGAGGACGACGAGAGGACAATCGACTCAGAGACGCCACTTGAGGCAGCCGAGATAGGGGTCAGATTGGTTAGGACTGCAGCTGCCGGTGTCTCCATCTGCTAAGCGAGCAATGGGTGAGCTGGGAAGACGAAGTGGGAGTTATGCTGGGCTCATAAGATGGAACATTGACCTGATGACTGTGATGGTTTTACTCTCATTTTATTCTGGATTTTAAATAGATGGGTCATCACTGTTTTAAAGGATTATTTATTTATTATGGATGGAGCACTGTAGTTTTTGGACACTTTGTTAATTCTAATAAAAGCATTGCCACACTTTTTAATTACCCCTTGCTGTATGTGTGTATCCTCATCTGCCTGGCACATCTTGTTACAGTACAGACAGTGGTGGGTTCAAGTGGCTCCTGGATGCAACAGGAGCATGGAGCCAACCTGCACCATCACAGGCAGTAATGTCACCAGACTCTCTATGCCAGTAGTTTATACTTATTTGAATATTTAGTAATTGCTGGCATTTTAATAACAATCATTAAATGATTTAGCCATGATTGCAAAATAAATTTCAAATATATAATGCTAGAATGGATGTTTATTCATTTGAAATAGTGAATAAAGTGAAGGTAAAAAAATACAAAAAAGAATTTATTGACGTTAACAAGTATTTATAAAGGGTGATCATTATAACTCAGTATTTTTCCCCAGCATAACCATTGTAACATAAGCCAACCCAGCTAGTTCTGTGTAAATTCTGAACAGATTTGGGAACTGTGCTGTGCTGACCTGGCCCAAAGACCCAAATCATATCTTCCCTTATTGTATAAAAGTTTTTGTGTTTGGGTGTTACATGGAAGGTTAAGACATTTTGGAGTCATTCCTAATGTATCTTTACAGTTCCAAAAAAAATAGTCAAAACATAATTATCCAAGGAAAAAATCATTAACTTTTAAAAGGTGAGTATTCTTTAAAGCATTTCCTGGCTCCATTAATTCCTGGAATTAATAATATTTTGAAAGTTTACAGTAATAGTATTTCTGTCTACATCTCCTTTAATGCAATAAATGAGTTCACTTTTGCATCACATATTCAATCTTTTTTTATTTTAAATAGAGCTGTTCATTGTAATGCTTATCATAACTTTACATAGTAATTAACATTAAAGTGCAGCATGGCCTATATTATTTTGCTTTGTATTAAAAATTGCATACATAATAGACTGACTAATTTACTTCGAGCAGAGTTGAATTTACCTTGTATAATGTTCTATTAAATAATCCAACAAATTAAGTTGTCATAGTCCATAGACATAACATCAGTATTAGGAAGAGTTGTCCACCTGGAAAATAACCCATCTTTGAAAATGGAAAACTATTCTAAAAATGGGTCTAACACTGCAGAAAGTGACAGTTGGTGTTTAATTTTGTCATCAGATGACCTGTGACATGCACCTTGCACAAAAGGTACCAAATAACCTTGATGGTTCTTTTCTTAATGGGGAAGAGAAAAATGTCAAAACCTGCCATGTAATAGTTACCTGTAACTGCTTACCTGTCTCACAGTCTGTATTGTATTCAGTCCTAGAGACCTCTAAAGATAGGCTGTTAGATGACTAGAACTGTCCTTTATTTTCACTCTATTATTTCAACCCAGTTTACCACTTAGACAGAACTTTACTTAAAATCCTTTTTACCCTTAAGGAGCTGTAGCTAGACAAGGAATAACAATCCACCAGTTGTCGATGTCAGTAATCAATCAGAGACTGGTTTCAAGCTTTCACTCAAAAAATCAATAGCAGTAATTATAATTAATACAAAGAACTGTACAACCTGGGTGGATCATAGTCCTTCATTTAGTTCCAAGACGGCATTTTTACTTTTGGAGAAAGTTATAAAGTATATACTGTATAACCAAAATCAAAAAAGGAAAAGAATTAATACTTGCCAGAGAGATAGCTCCTTTTACATGTCTCCAACAGCAGTTAGGAAGTGTCCATTTTTGCTGCTGAGCTAAGCTCCTAACAAAAGTCAGAAAAGTAAATGACCTGAAAGCTTAATTTTTGCCACTAAGCACCAACTAAAACTAAATTGCGAGAACTCTTTTCGAAAAGAGTTTAACAAAAGACAACCACTCTCGCTCGCTCTCCTTTTGCCCAAATCAGTGCAGACACTGGGCTGTCATTCCACTAGCAGAGCAGACGGATGAAAGCGGTACGAATTTATTATCACCAAGTCAAGGTCAGTTCCTATGGGAAACAAATGCTCCTCAAAGGCTGTAAACAGACTGGCTATACAAAACAATCTTAAGGTCCTACTTCAATTCTTAACTATGTAAAATTCTCTAAATCCTGCTCTGTCTTTCAGGTTTCCCAGAATTCACTTCATTTCTGCTCGGCAAGACAAGACTTTCAGGCTTTGGCCTCCCACATGAATTCTGTCAGCTCAAAAGGTTAAAGTATCTCCCATAGCACTTGAGGAGGACCCTTGTGAGAGACAGGCCATAGGGAATTAGAAGGAAGGCAATAGAACTACAGAGACCAAAAGGTGGCAGCAGTTGCAAACTACCTTGAATAGGTGGATACCTGCTTGGCAGAAACAAGAAGTTATTACACAGACTTGTTTCAGGACCAATTTTAATACTATAGTTACTATTTTTGATTTCTGTCTACACTGATTTGTTTGGATGGGTTACTTATAAGCAAAAAAACATTTTCAAACTGAGAAATAATTTTAGAGAAGTCACAAACAACACATTCAGTTTACTATGCCATCAGATTGGTTGACCTACAAAAACTCCCAGAAACCGCTCAAAAACCGCCACAGGTAAGACTTTAGATTAGGTCCTTCATATAATGCATCTATTAGTCACACAATGTTGCATAACAAGACATTAAGTGGCCTTAGGACCACTTACAAACCATCAACCAAGTGGTTATTTATCTCTGCGCAATGTGGCATACTAAAATAAATACTTTGGTGTCTTAATTGAGTGATAATATGTCTCTCAATACATATTTCAGTGTATGGCTTGTAAATCCTTCATTAATGCTTAATAAGATCAAATGTAAGCTCTCAGATTCACAAGTAATTTTACCATTAATATGCCACACTGCACAGAGATGAATAACCACTTTATCAATGCATTGTGTTACTGAGATCAACGGATAAGATCTTGCTTCCATAACTGTATGCCCCTAACAGATGCATTATACATAGTACCTAATCTAAAGTGTTACCATGAGGGCTTGATAAACCATATTTAGCTGACTTATTCTTTCTGTAACTCATTTCCCTTACCAATATGAAGGAAAGTTTTTCATTCAAAAACTACATCAGTTTTAAAGACGTTGGTCCCAGATAAAATAACAATACCTAAACTCTTTTCTTGCCCATTTAAAGGCTTTCAAAATAGCAAAACTGGATTATTTCAACATAACAGAAGACTGTGAAAAGTATTTAAACTGTATGTAGGCTACATTACACCAAGAGATACTGAAGACAAGCACAGAAAATAAAGCAACATTTACTTTATCCATCAAATTGTTTTAAGGCAATGATTATACAGCATAATTAAACCAATTATAACTCCAAAATGGGTCAATGAGAAGGTGTACCCTAACTATTTACGATATAGGGTTCATATCAAAATGTTTATACCCATAATTAAGTCTTTTTATTAGGTTAGGACTGCTCATACCCTGAAATGTCACACTATTCCAGAATGAAGCATTAAGCGATAAGGAACTACTTTAGCACGTTAATGTTTGGTAGAATGCCCAGCGGGGTACTTAATGGTCTTTTGGCATTGGAACTGCAGCTTTATTTTCTCCTTCATCTTGCCAGCTGGAACTTTTTTTGTCTTCCTGGCCATCTGATGAGAGTATCAGACTTGTAGTCATTAGAGACTTAAAAAATGAATCTAGTACAAAACACGTGAGGCAGGGGAGTGTCCCACGGAAAGGGACCTGATTTTACATTGAAAGAAGGAAATGCGTGTTGAACTGTCATTAGCATAATTTCCATTGCTTCTAGAATTGATGAGAAGCTCCTGGAGGATGAATGATGTCACTTCTGACTGGAATGCTGCAACCTAAACACAATTGGCTTCACCAAACATTTAACGACCAGAAACATCAGAAGTTGGTGTTCACTGTTTGGGATGGAGCTCCTAGCCTGAAACATAAATCTCAATGACCTTTAATACAAGATTTTGACTATTTACCCTTTTTCTTTCTTCCTTTCACACAGGACATTAAATGGTGTGTCTCAAAGGAGCCCCAACTCTTTTCACTTGTCTTGTCCCTTTTACACTAGCAATTTAACCCATAATTTAAGACTCAGTTACTTGTTTACCTGTATTATATAAGCGCATATTGATCCATTTGATAATTTCATTTTATGTATTAATTTTTTTAACATCTTGTAAAGCACTTGGGAGTTACATGTTTAGAATGAAAATGTCCTAAATAAATACCAGTAAATGTTGCAGTTGCATGTGCCTACCTCTTAAATACGAATTTGACATTCTTTTTTCCTTTTCTCTCTCAATGACACTCAGGTTGCTGTGTATAATTATTAATAACACCCATGATTTTTGTCACAGTAATGCAGAATGTTTGGATCAATGGCAAATTCTATTCTCCTGATTGTATAAGTAAAAGAATCTATATCATTTCAAGCAACAAACACTATTAACATTATATTTCAAAACCTTTAAGCTGCATGCAGGCTACCCTGCTCCAAGTGATACTAAAGAGAAGCATAGAAAACTGAGCTTTATTTGCCTTGGCCATTGCAACCAATTTATTATTCTATTTAGAAATCCAGCTTCAGGACAAACTGCTCAATATTATCCATATATACTGTACAGATCCATTTCATCATAGACAGTAGTGTGCTGTAAGAAGATCTGCTGCAGACTAAGTGCAGAGAGAAGAAGAGCAAACATCATGTACTGTAGTAGAATATAATGCCTTTTTGAAGATATTGTAAAATTGTATAGAATCAATGAGACGGTCAAGCTTTTAACAAGACAGCATGACCGCCTACAACTTTACTTTAAACCTATATATGACAACTGAAAATCACTATGTTAAAGAAAGCTTCTCATTCTGCCAAAACCCAGTTTATGACGGAAACACTTTGGTTTATCATTTATGCCATGGAGTTCTATGGTTTTACAGTCCCTGTTGCCTTTGTTGCTGTTTTTTTATAATTCCGTAATATTCTTGGATGATTAGAAATGACAGAAATATTTGTGTCCTTTTGGAGGCAAGACAAAGGGACACAAACATCTAAATCATTAAGTATTTCCCAATGTGTAGGTCAGGCAGATAAAGGCCATCTTGTTCAAACCCTCTAGACTCACTAGCCAGGGTTTTTCTTGGAGGGTATAAAATTGGTCTATTTGAGTCAGTAATTAAAAACATTTACTTTCCAGCTTTTGAAGTGTAGTATGTATGGTGGAACATGTGATGCTTTTTGAACTGACCTGTAATGATATGAGGGTTTGCAATTGTCTCTAAAAGAATAACTTCATAAGCAGCCATCATCTAAAAGTATTTACATAATGCAGTGCTTGTATTTTGACTGACCTGGACCTAAACTATCTATCTATCTATCTATCTATCTATCTAAACAGAAAAAATGAACAAAGATCAAGATAGTTTTTTTGTTGATTACGTTAAAGCTGTGTCATATTCATCAAGGATGCTGTAATACATAAACTTAAAAGAGTGTTCTTTACTATTGTTACAGGCTCTCTTTCTTTTAAGAGACAGTTGAGATTTTTGCTGTTGGTCAGGATTAACTGATTTGTGGTCTCCATTACAATGAGATTTAATTTCCATGCTACTTTTTGGTTGCACTTTGATGTTTTGTCTCTTTTTTCATGAAAAGGATTAAAACCACTCAGCCCTCACAGTTGTAAGCACACCCTAATGCATGTGATGTACATATGCACCCTTACACATCCATGTATATGAAAATCAAAGCATATAATGTAGAGCAAAGCTTTTCAATTATCTTAAAACTGACTAATCCGAATAAGTAACTCAGTACTGTAGTAAACTGCTCTGCTGCGTTTAAAATGCTGATAACGCTTTTCAAGAATTGAAACCTGATCTTTCATAATACTGCTGAATCAGATGACCATTTCACCAGCCAAGAGACAAGGCGGGTGGATCCATTTCAATTCCCAGACCATGTCAGAGCAGCTCCAGTGTCCTGTATAAAAGTATGAAGTATCTTATCACAGCTGTGCAGTCAGGAGTAAGCAGTATCAGCTCAGTTTGTGAACAAACACTGTAAACAGGGGTTTGGTTACTTTTTGTTTCTAATATATTTGTTGCATTGATAAATTAGATTAATTGGCACAAAATTTGCAAACATCATCACATGACATTAAATGGCGTGATTTTGACTGAAAAGGGTAAAAATATTAATCTCATGTTCATTTTGTTAAAAGTTGTTCAGTTCTTCACCTCTGGGTATGACTTTTCTGTCTTTATTAGTAATATATACTTTTGATTGGTATACCATCATCTAAGATGTCTACTAGGTCTTTCTTTATGACATGGTATATTAATACTTTTGTGAAACTTGTGGGATCAGTAAACAAACTTTTAACAGGTTAGGATGTGCTCATGGTTAGACTGTTAAACTATGAGCTAAAAAGAATTCTTGAAGAACTAACGGGTAACATTATTAATGAATGAAAGAAAAAAAAAAAGGTAAGGATCAGTAATGAATTTCAAAATGTTGAACGTACAACTTCTGAATCATATGCCACTGATGGCTAAATCAAAAACTAAAAGCAATCTGAAAATTATGCGATAACCATAACAGATAGAAGCTAATACAATACAACACATTTGCAATGGCTTATGGGTATTCTCAATATGCACAATGCAGTGGTCTGCCATTAGTCTTGTTGAAGTCAAGGTCAAATGAACATGGACACTCTGCTGCATGATTACACCATTGTAGGACAGTGTTCTGTAGTGAGATTTCTTTGGGAGTGAAACCTATGAAATTCACTGAAGTATGTTGGCTTGTGCAGCTCAGTAAACTGTGTAAATGGCTATCTTGTGCACACTTTATGATACCCCAAGTCATCATAAACTATGGCATAGGTTTAGGTTTAGGTTAGGTTTAGGTTTCTTTATTTAGTCATGTTTACAAAAGAAAACATGAAATTTGCCTTCTCAGTTGCATCTAATAACAGGTAACAGACAGAATGAAATAAAACAGACAAATAGAAATAAGAAAAGTTAAGGTAAGGCAGTTAGATAAAACATATCTATACCAACAAAACAAAAAAAAAGGTAACAGGATATATATCAAAACCTTAAACATTATCTTCGATATTTCTTATTGAAAAGTCGTATGGCACTAGGAAGAAAGGAGTTTCTGGAGCGATTTGTGTGGGTTTTCAAAGCAACTATCCTTCCTGATTTACTGACGTTTAGTTCTACATGTAATGGATGTCTGTCATCAGTTGAGATGATTTCCAGTTTCTTTAGCATTGCCCTCACCAGTCAAATCATCTACATCAGCCCCAATAACTTTAGCTGCATACTTCGTAATCTGCTGGAGCTTTTTTGAGTTTTGGTTTGTCAGACTATTAAACCAGGCAATGAAACTGAAAGTGATCACAGACTGGATCATACTGCAATAGAAGGACAACATGAGGTCCTTGTCTACTTTAAATAGTTTGAGTTTATGGAGGAGAAATAAGCGCTGGTTGCATTTAGAAAATAATTTTTTTTGTATTTGTATTCCAGTTAAGATTGGTATCTACAGTGGTGTGAAAAACTATTTGCCCCCTTCCTGATTTCTTATTCTTTTGCATGTTTGTCACACAAAATGTTTCTGATCATCAAACACATTTAACCATTAGTCAAATATAACACAAGTAAACACAAAATGCAGTTTTTAAATGATGGTTTTTATTATTTAGGGAGAAAAAAAAATCCAAACCTACATGGCCCTGTGTGAAAAAGTAATTGCCCCCTTGTTAAAAAATAACCTAACTGTGGTGTATCACACCTGAGTTCAATTTCCGTAGCCACCCCCAGGCCTGATTACTGCCACACCTGTTTCAATCAAGAAATCACTTAAATAGGAGCTGCCTGACACAGAGAAGTAGACCAAAAGCACCTCAAAAGCTAGACATCATGCCAAGATCCAAAGAAATTCAGGAACAAATGAGAACAGAAGTAATTGAGATCTATCAGTCTGGTAAAGGTTATAAAGCCATTTCTAAAGCTTTGGGACTCCAGCGAACCACAGTGAGAGCCATTATCCACAAATGGCAAAAACATGGAACAGTGGTGAACCTTCCCAGGAGTGGCCGGCCCGACCAAAATTACCCCAAGAGCGCAGAGACGACTCATCCGAGAGGTCACAAAAGACCCCAGGACAACGTCTAAAGAACTGCAGGCCTCACTTGCCTCAATTAAGGTCAGTGTTCACGATTCCACCATAAGAAAGAGACTGGGCAAAAACGGCCTGCATGGCAGATTTCCAAGACGCAAACCACTGTTAAGCAAAAAGAACATTAGGGCTCGTCTCAATTTTGCTAAGAAACATCTCAATGATTGCCAAGACTTTTGGGAAAATACCTTGTGGACTGATGAGTCAAAAGTTGAACTTTTTGGAAGGCAAATGTCCCGTTACATCTGGCGTAAAAGGAACACAGCATTTCAGAAAAAGAACATCATACCAACAGTAAAATATGGTGGTGGTAGTGTGATGGTCTGGGGTTGTTTTGCTGCTTCAGGACCTGGAAGACTTGCTGTGATAGATGGAACCATGAATTCTACTGTCTACCAAAAAATCCTGAAGGAGAATGTCCGGCCATCTGTTCGTCAACTCAAGCTGAAGCGATCTTGGGTGCTGCAACAGGACAATGACCCAAAACACACCAGCAAATCCACCTCTGAATGGCTGAAGAAAAACAAAATGAAGACTTTGGAGTGGCCTAGTCAAAGTCCTGACCTGAATCCAATTGAGATGCTATGGCATGACCTTAAAAAGGCGGTTCATGCTAGAAAACCCTCAAATAAAGCTGAATTACAACAATTTTGCAAAGATGAGTGGGCCAAAATTCCTCCAGAGCGCTGTAAAAGACTCATTACAAGTTATCGCAAACGCTTGATTTCAGTTATTGCTGCTAAGGGTGGCCCAACCAGTTATTAGGTTCAGGGGGCAATTACTTTTTCACACAGGGCCATGTAGGTTTGGATTTTTTTTTCTCCCTAAATAATAAAAACCACCATTTACAAACTGCATTTTGTGTTTACTTGTGTTATATTTGACTAATGGTTAAATGTGTTTGATGATCAGAAACATTTTGTGTGACAAACATGCAAAAGAATAAGAAATCAGGAAGGGGGCAAATAGTTTTTCACACCACTGTAGGTAAGTTCCTAAGTATTTATATTCATTCACTATTTCTACCTCCTCTCCCAGAACTACAATAGGTGAACATACAAATTTATTTCTCTTAAAATCAAATATCATTTCTTTGGTCTTTTTTACATTCAGAGTGAGAGAGTTTTTATTGCACCAGTTTACCATACAGTCCACTTGATTTAGATAGTGGCTTTCATCCTCCCCAGATATGCATCCTATGATCATGGTGTCATCCGCATACTTAATAATGGAGCAGTGGTAATTGTTCTGTCTCAGGTCACTTGTGTACAGAGTAAACAGTAATGGTGATAAGACACACTCCTGTGGACTTCCTGTGTTTGAATGAATGGCTATTGAAAAAGTGTCCTGAACTTTAACTGTCTGTGAACGATTTAAAAGAAAGTTCTGAATCCATAGTGTGATAAATGGGTTTACATTCATACTGTTTAATTTCCCAATCAATATATGAGGCTGTATAGTATTGAACGCTGAAGAAAAATCCAAAAATAGTGTTCTGACATATGAACCAGGCTGATCAAGAAAGGTATAGATTTGATGTAAAATAACAAGCAGAGCATCTTCCACACTTCTGTTTGCACAATAAGCAAATTGATTGTTGTCTTGAAAAGACGTTGTCTCTGTCATTAAAATGTTTTTCACCAAGTGTTCAAAGCATTTCATTAGAATAGATGTAAGTGCCACTGGTCTATAGTCATTTAAACAGCTTGGCCTAGAAACCTTAGATACAGGGGTAATGATTGATTGTTTCCATAGATTTGGTACAATACCACAGGTCAGAGACCAGTTAAAAAGCAAATGAAAAACTGGGGAGAGCTGCTTAGAGCAAGACTTTAAGAGCCGACCTGATATGCCGTCTGGTCCCATTACTCTGTTTGTTTTGGCCTGCCACAAGCCTTTCTCCACTTCAGTTAGACTGAACCCCATCACAGCAGAATACCTGGTGTTTTTATAAAGCATTTCCTTTATTTCTGTATTTTGGGTGCTGAAATCACTTGTTTCAAATCTGGCATAAAAGTTATTCAGTTCATCTGCTAAAAGCTTGTGGTCTTTGTCAGCTGGAAAATCCACATTCTTTTTAGGGCCCAGTCCTGTAATTGTTTTTAGTCCCTTCCAGACCTGCTTTGGATTGTTATCATTGAACCACCTCTTGATTTTTTCCCCATACAACTTTTTATTTTGTATAATTAACCTGTCAATCCTTTGCTGTAAAATTCGCTTAACTTCTAACTTATTTTCTTGATGTGCATGTTGCTTTTGCAATAGTAATGCAGATCCATAGCTGTTATCCAAATGTGTAGTAACAACAGACAACATAATCCATCGGTCTTCTCTTTTGAAGGCATTTGCTATACTGATGTGGTGGTTGACCATATCAACCTTCATCAGTTACACTTTCTACCCATTTATAAACTTTTCCTTGAGTCATGCAGCTTTCACTTCTCTACTGAGCCAACATCCTTCTATGAATTTCAGCAGATCTCATTTTCTCTGCCCAAAGCAATCTCACTATGATGTGCTGTTCAACAATGGTGCAATCCCACAGCAGACCGTCCATGATCATTTGACCTTACCTTTAACTAAATTAATATCAGAGAACTGTGCTGTGCATGTTCAAACTATCTATAAGCCATCATGAATGTGTTGTATTATGTCAGCTTCTATCAGGTGCAGTAATTGTGTAATTTTGAAATTGCCTATACTTTTTGATGTAAGCATGTTGAGCAGCTGGTCTATCCTCTCTTGTCAACATGGCTCCTGTGGCAAATAAATATTCACACCTCACTGACCTACAAGGCAAGTTGTAAAACACTGAATGTACAGTCTACTCTCAATTGACAAATACAGCACAGAGATCGGTTACACAAACAACACTTCAATTCTGCAAATCTAAGGTTTTAAAGAAAAGTTTTGTATTTTTCATGTAGAGGTTATTTTTTCAGAAATCACAGTGTACATTATTTAATTGTTAAGTAAAGAATAATGTTGTGCCTAGGCTTATTTTCATACATCTGTGTAACAGTGTCTCATGTCTTGTACTGTCCTGATGCAAACAAATTCCCCTCTGGGATTATAAAGTCTACCTAACCTAATATAAATTCAGTTGTATACATTTATAAAATATTGTGTCTATTCTTGTGATTTAAAATGATATCTACTGAACACTGGTACAGAGCTGAAAGTAACAGCCTAAAAATTTTACAAATTCATTCCTTTTCAAGTGAAGAATGGTCCAGGTACTAATTCTCTTTTCAAGATTGCATACATATTTTAAAATAGCATATTTCTGTCATTTTCAGTGTAGAAAATATTGTTGTGATATTCCTCCATTTTTAAAGTCCACCTCACCTCACCGCATTGTCTTCACAGCTACCTGCCACCCTTGGAGACATGATATCCTGTAGTTTGTTTTATTAATTCTACGGGATTTAGACAAATTTAATGGCAGCAATATGACTATGGAGATAAGTACATCTTTAGCCTCATCATTAAAGCGTATTGTTGTATTCTGAGTTTTGGAATTCCTGTTTCCCAATTTCACACTTTTTGTGGATTTATGAAATATTTGCGCCCCTTATTGTATTTTATCATTATGAAGGTGATGTCACAATAATGCTACATTGTTATTTTCTTTTCTTTTGGGACCCACTATTTTGTGCCAGCTTACACCCTGATTTTCGGGAACACTTCAATAGAAAGGCAATGGCGCTGTAAATAGACAATTTTACTTCCTTACATGAAAACATCACCCACAACAGTTGCTTTGAACGGATGTGTAAAAAAGAACATATCTTCACCACTGGAAAAATTGTACCAAGAATCATTTACAAATGTATTACTTTCTTTTTGCTGTCATTAACATACCTCAGGAACATAGAGGGCATTTTTCTTTTTTTTTTTATAAATCAAAAACCATTGCCTCTTCAAAATGGATGCATTTTGGACCACTGCCATTTTAAACTTAAACAAACAGAAGAACAGGCATATTTTATTTTTACATGAATAAAAAAATACTTTACTAAAGTACATGTCCCATGGCTTATTAATGTATTCCACAAATATGAAAAAACAACTTTGACTTGAAAAAATCAAAACTGAAGCAAGAAATTTTAATAAGCTTTAAGAAATATCTGGATGAGATACCCGGTAGCTAAACAAACAAGCTTGAGTTACTGAATGGTCTTGTCGCGTTTGTCATATTTCTTATGTTCAAACTTATTCCTTTAAAGTACAGTGTCTAAACAGTTGTGGTACATGCAGTTTCAATCCGTAATCTGTGATTTTGGTGTTTACAGCTGTGGACGCCTTACTTATTCAGTCCAGAGTGCAACAAAAAACAAGAGCATTCCAAGTATTTACAGTCTTTTTCATCATTGTCCATACACCCTAAAGGTCACAAAGGAGGCAGGTCTAGTCTTTCTTGCTGTATTTATACATGTATTGTATTTAAAAGATCTGTTGCAAATACGGACTAATATATGAAATAATTTTAGTTCATAGTACTAGAGCAGGGCAGCATGGTGGCGCAGTGGTAGTGCTGCTGCCTCGCAGTAAGGAGACCTGGGTTCACTTCCTGGGTCCTCCCTGCGTGGAGTTTACATGTTCTCCCCATGTCTGCATGGGTTTCCTCCGGGTACTCCGGTTTCCTCCAAAGACATGCAGGTTAGGTGCATTGGTGATCCTAAATTGTCCCTAGTGTGTGTGTGTGTGTGTGTGTGCGTGTGCCCTGCCTGGGATTTGTTCCTGCCTTGCGCCCTGTGCTGGCTGGGATTGGCTCCAGCAGACCCCCGTGACCCTGTGCTAGGATATAGCAGGTTGGAAAATGACTGACTGACCGAGTACTAGAGCATTCCGCCATGTGTTGACATATCAATAACCAAACCATAATAATGCCCATAATGGGGGTAAATTCCTCAATTTCTTACTTTATATAATAATAATAATAATAATATTATATATATATATATATATATATATATATATATATATATATATATATATACATATATATATATATATATATATATATATATATATATATATATATATATATATATATATATATATATATATATATATATGTTGGCTTTAAAAGACCGTTTGGAAAAACATATCAATATATGGAATATACTGTATTAATATCTCATAAGAAATAGAAAATAATTAAAAGTTAGAAAATAAAAATCCACAAATTAAATGTACAGTATAACTTAAAAGCAAAGAATATATGCACATCTTACAGAAGCTGATGAATTTTAGCTATGGTGACAGGAAAGGAAATCTGACTCCAGGAATTAAAGTACTAAAACAAATGGCCGCTGAACCTTTATGTTTTGTATGTAATGTTTGTTAATATTGTTATGTTCATTTAGTATTTATGTACTGAAGTTTGAATCTAGTGCTTGTGTTTTGTGGGACTGGCCTCAGCCTTTAGGTTGATGTTGAGGAGAAGGTTCCTGTAGAGTGTCACCGACGAGTATTATTAGATTTTTTTTTGGTGTTTGTACATTTTTGCTACTGTTCATTGGATTTGCTACTGGTGTACGGTTTTAGACTTGCTTCCTTTGGATTGCATTTGTAGGCATACCCTTTTTGGTGAATAAATCATACTTACAAAAATATTCTTTGGCGTTGTCATTTTTTTGACATTATTATTTTATAAAATCAGTGTCCCTTTTTGAGCCCATGCAGGTCTGAAAGCCTGTCTCCTGAGATTTGGGATTGGTGGTGAGGCCCATTTCTGAGTCAGACTATTGAAGTTTTGATCAAGTGTTTGTTTAATTTGATTCCAATTCACCTTATTCCTCTGTTTTTAGTTGTTGCTTTACAACACCAGCCCCTACTGGAGTTTCTGTAATATATTACTTTATCCAAGTCACTAACTGTTGTAACATCCTGGTGGTCTGATTATGCCAGATAATTTAAATCTCTTGAGTTGAAGGGCAGTGACTTTAGGTCTTCAAAACATCTTTAGAACAAAATAATCCAGAAGCACTGGTAAGAATAAACAACTGTCTGAGATTAAAAGATATAGCATGTGCCACTATATAATTATTTTTCTCATGCTCCTTCCAATCTTTAATGTAAAAGTTCTTGATTTTTGAAAAAGACAAAGGCAAATCTTTTATTCTTTTTTGTTTTCTCTTCGCATTTTTGAGCAGCATACAGAGCCCAGTTTTCCTACTGTCATGTTAGGTGATTTGATTACCAATTAACAAGCCCAGAGCTGGGTGTTTGCTAATGAGCTACTTAGAATATGGTCCTCAGAGTCTGGCAGGAGATTAAAGTTTAACACCAGATGGGCTGCTTATTTCAAGGTGTCTCTTGGACTAACTGAATACAACTTTGGTACAACTATGTGCATGATCACAGAGCTGCAGGCTCTTTCCTGAAGTAAATTTAGACCAAATACAGCAGAAAATTGCACTTCATTGAGGCACATTGAGAAACATATTTATGACAGGCCTTAGTGAGCAAGTTATTTGAGCCTTCAACTCCCCACCTGTTTATGTCACCTTGGATTTCACCTTTTTTTTTTTTTTTTTCTTTTAGTGACAGAAAATTCCTGAATCGTAAGAAACATTATTATTAGTGCATGATGTCACACTCCAGTTTTATTTGTGTGTATATCTATGCTAATACTTCAATAATTATTAAATTATATAAAGTAGGAAAGGAATAATCAAATGGGCTAACACAACACAGTAACTGCTAAAGGAAAAACAGAATCATGCAGTGCTGTCGTTACCAGCAGTAATTTCTCATTTTCTTCATGCTGGTCAAATCCAATGGTAGATGTAAACTGGCAGTTGAAGCTAGGAAAATTCATTAATTTTATTTAGCAAAATACTGCCCATCCGATAATCATTACGGAAATTGCTTACCTTAAGAACATCCTGAGGGGACTGTAAATGCCAAGGAGGGGGTGGGCGGCTAGTTAGCTGAGGTCTCCATGACTGACTGTTTCTGTCTTAAACTTTGTCTGTTATAAGTGACTGTGAACCCGAACCAACACAAAGAGGCTCATTTTCTCCAGGGATGCTACAGAATGTAGCTTTTATTTTCCTTCCCTCTGTTAACAACTGGCCACAGTTCAACAATTAATAAATGAACAGGTATTGCTTGACTCCATTTACTGTATATTAAACACGTTTAAACTATGTTGTTTCCTTATCTGCTTAAAAAAATGTGTCTTTATTTATACTTTTTATGTAATTGTTAATTTGTAAAGTTTCATGTGAACTTGTCAGAGTGCTGTGCACCTGAAATCAGTGGAGAGTGTAAAATAAAGTGAAATAAATGGAATTAAAAAATTACCATCAAAACCAGTGTGCTATTGCCATTCTCGACCTTCCCTTATTGTTAGTAATTTTGTAATTTTTAGCGAGAACTGTTTTACTAACTAAAAAATATGACTAGGTTTTATTAGAATCTTGACGAGTTCCTTTAAAGCTCACAGTAGCAGGTAGACCACATGTGGACTGATGGATGCTTTAACAATGTCAGTCTTGCCTGTGTATCCATTCATACATTTTCTGAGCTCCTTTTGTCTGTTACAGGTTCAGCGGGGCCATAGCCCATCTCAGCAAAAGAAAGTGCAAAGCAAGAGCTCAGCCCTGAACAGGCTTGCAGACCATCACAGGACAAATTCACTTACAAGAAGCTGATGTTGAATCCCCACATGCACACGTTTTGCAGTGTTGGAAGAAATCACAAAACTCACAGAAAACTCCCACAATTATGAGGAGCAGAGGCTACAATATCTCCTTAAAGAATCAAAACTCAATTTTTGGGAGTGAGACACCAGCACTAACCCTCGCCTTACTCTATGCTCTATCACTGCTACATTTTACAGTGGACCACAAGTAAAAGCAAATCAGAATTTTAGCAACAGTCATTTGTTCATTTTTTCAACTGAGTTCTTAGACACTAAGCATTTACTGAATTATCATTAAAAATGGATTCAGAAAGACCTTTAAAGTATTTTCTTGTGATCGACATCTGTAACCCAATCAGATGACTCAAAGAACAGCATATAACAGCTCAGTCTTTATATTACTCAATATTAAAATTAACATGGACAGTCTGTTCCTAATGTGAAAGCAGGCCCAGGTGTGCACAGGTGGGCTGAAGATACATTTCCCTATAATGTAGTTGAATAAAAGAATTTCATAAATTGAACAGGTGGTTTATTCAAAATGCCAGATGACATTTCTGAGTAAAGATTTATGCAAGTGTTCAAGGATATCTCTTCTAAATTTTGCTTTCTTTTAAACACACTGAGCTGTTCTAGTTCATGTTTCTTAAGCTGCTTTGTTTCTTTCACAATCACGACCAACTATACACTCATTCGCCCTCTTCAATCTGATTTCTCTGGTGACAGTAACAGCAGAAGTAATATGAGCTACTGTATATATATTAGGCCACCTCATCCTCAGCAATGCTTTACAGCTCCTTCTGGGGAATTTCAAAGTGCTTGAAACTACTGCAAATTCTTCCCAAAGTTAGCCGGCCTTGTACTCCATTTATGGGAGGCACCCAAGAGGTTCCTGATCACATATCTTGAACACCTCAACTATCTCCCCTCAGTCCAGTGAAACACTAAAAGAACTTCTCATATTTTCAGCACCTCATCCTGAATTGGACAGCCTAGTGTAAAAATTACATTTCAGCCATGCATGTCCATGCTGTCATTAATTTGATCACTGTCCAGAACATTTATGCATATGTGGGAATTAGAATATAGATTGATCAGGGAATCTAAAATATTCACCCAAGGACTACTATGACTGTTTCACCAGTTTAGTGATCAGAAAGAAGAACCTAAAGTAATTGAATATCACCACCTGGGTCAATTGCTAGCGGCATATGTATAAAATTATCTTGTCCCAGTTCTTTTTTTTTTATTTTTTATTAAGAGGATCATCACCCAGTCTATCAGTCTTTAGGCACTTCCCCAATTGTCAAAGCAATACTGAAGAGGCTTGTTAAGTAAAACACCATCAGAGTATTCAGTGTTTTTAATAGATCTGACTAGATCCTATTAATCTCTACAGTCTTTCTAATGTCTATTTCTTTAAATGGTTCCTAGGTTTGTTGCCATAACCACAGATCTCTGTTCCTTGCAGTTGCTGAGGCCTTAAACAGGGTGCTTTCAGAATCAAAGTCCCAGACATAAGCCAAGAGGTGAGAGCACATCTTAAACAGAAGCATCTTTTAGCCTTTCCTTGTACATCAATCCCATCAAATGGATCTTCTTAGTCCATTCAATGATGGCTAACTGCATCAGTGCCAACTTAATGTGAAAAAGTGTTAAGCTGACAAATTAGAATTTCTGTAACTGAGCATCCTAAATATGTGGTCTAATGTCAAATGATATGGCTAGAAATGCTATCTTTGAAGTTTGCCACAAAGTACTTGGGTTCTAGGTATACTCATGAGCAGCTATGTGCTCAAACATGCTGTTTGTTTCTTGCTGTGGATAATCCATTACCAGCATTAATAAGAAACTGAGTTCAGAATTGTTATCAGGTGGAAAATTCCTCTCAATCACAGTCCGTGATGTACAACATCTCCATCATGAACATGAAGCTTCATAATAGAACTTTAAGATGAGTAGAAGGCACCCATTCAACCATTTAATTCACTTTCTCTAAAAAGGCAAATATTTAACATTGTTTGGTACATGTGTAAAAATTGCAGTCAGTTTTTTCCATTCCATAACTGAACTTAATAGTAAGTTGACCCTTTCACACACCAACTCCAACTATTTGTTACCCAGCAGGAGATTCGTAAGTATCCCCAGACTCAGTAGGGGCCTCTTTTATGGCAAAATGCAATTGTATGAAATAAACAACCTTAAAAGCTGTGTACAACATTTTAGTAAGATAGTTAGGTACTGTATATGTTCTATGACTGGTGTATGACAGAGATAAATTTAAAACTACAACTTTGGCCGTATTACCAGTATCATAAATATTTTCATGTAAGAAATAAGTAAAGCACTATGCAAAAAGACATGCATAGTGTTTTGGGCAAAAAATCTTACTAAGAATTTAAGATTTAATTAGATATTGTTCCTGAAGAACACTACATGAATAGAAACTGATGAGCTACTCTGTGCTATGATAAAAGCCCTTGCCTTTCCAAAACATTTTCTTGGGTACTAATCTACATACTCCTTACAACATTTATTATCTCATTCAGGCAGCACTCTAACTTTTTACAGAAAAGACAAACCTATCTATTTCTATTAATAGAGCTTTCTTCCAATTTACCTTCCTTATGAAGTATAATAATCAGAGCATGAGACTGACATTCAAATGTGGACAAGTTCAGGTGAACTCATCCTCAGTGATTTGGACCATTTGAAAATACACAAATTCAGTTATTAGACAATTTAATTGCTCCTCAGTGCTAAGCACTTTTAGACATTACAAATGCTAGTACTCAAAACAGATGTTAATCTAAAGCGGCCAAGATGCTTCAGCCAGACATTTTCTAAAGCTGGGAATACAACACAGGCTCTCTAAAATCCATTCTGTGCCAGTGTGCTTTTTTTGTCAGGTACATCTGTGACTATGAAGCAGCTGGAATGTCTTTCTTTCCATACAGAAACTCCAGATTATTTAAAAAGCTGAGTCAAGCTACAAAAATTCAATTGCCTTCAAACTAATTCAGTTATTTAACATGTGACCTAAAACTGTCTATGTTAGGGTTTTCGTCAAGCCACTGCTTTCATTTTCTGTTTTCATTTTTTTCTTTCCTCTTAAGTCCTACAAAAAAGAAATCCTGCAACATTTAATTTTTCCTTCAGAACCTCTAAGCCATTTGAAAATGTAAATACATTTAAATCAGGACAATCCCATCCAAGTGCAAAATACATGTTCCCTTACCATGTTGTAAATTTCAGGACAGAATTAAGTGGACAATTCAAAATCTAGTCTGTATTGGATCTGCTGATGTTGCAGGCAATGTTGTTTGAACTTTATGCTTTCGCTTAAAATATTAAAGATAATATCTTTAGTCAGTTTTTTAAAAAATCAACAAATTATCACTATAGTGTTCCTTGAAAGTAATGAATTAGAATTTCAGACTTTCACTCTTATGTTTTTGGCAAACTTTCTGAAAATTTGCATAAAATATGTGGATAAGTCTGAAAATACAGTGAATTACTGTATTTAGTCATCCCAAATATTAAAACGCTAGGTGAAGACATATGAAACACCATTTCGTCGTGCGATACTTATTCTGATTTCAGAAGCTAGCATTCAAAGAGAAATTTAAGTATGGGTGAAATAAAACATACACATAAAGAAATAACAAACACACTTGGTTTGAGATTTTCAGACATTTTTACATGTGAAGGAGTTTGTAACATGCCAGTGACTACAAACAACATTCAGGTCATGCTTAACAATCTGGAGACTATTAAAAAAAGTTGACCAAGATTAAGAAAATATTTCAAACCAAACAATATTGATTCTAGTGTTAACTAATAAAGTAATAATTACAGTAAATATGTAAACATTAAAACATTTATTTCCATGATGTTAATACATACACAAGCAATTTTTTGCTTCTCAATACAGCAGTACTACTTTGGTTGAAATGTAACCAATTCCTGTAGTGCAAATCATATCAGTCCCACAAGGTACTCCCAATGTCTAATAAACCTGGCCCCTTTATTACACAACAAGATATCTCTATATACACCGTCTGTCAAAATTACCTACGGTTTCAATATTATTCACACTGGCACGAGGCACAGGCAAAACATCAAAGAAAACCATCACGTCAGCTCTGTATCTGAGATTTACACTCAGATTTTTAAATTTATTTTGTGAAACTTGCGGCCGAACTTTACCTGTGTCATTTTTTTCCCGTGTGGAAGTGTTAATGCAATATAACACGGTATGGCAGATGATGCAATGGAGTTACTATTTTGATTTTCTCTAAATTAATTTTCTTCCTATGTGTCTGAAATCATAACGGATTTTAAAAAGGTTTTTTATATAAGTTTGTGGTATAAAACAATAAAACAATAGCAATAAATGTCCAAAACTTTTAATACTAGCTTATCTATTATAAAAAAGCTAACACAAACAATATATGGCAGGCGCATATGGTACCTGACCACCAAATAAACAAGGATTTGAGCTTTTCAGTAATGCTAATAGAGTCATTTCTTTTGTCAGGGTTTTCTGTTTCATCAGGGTCTGGGGCAGAAGGGAAAACTAACAAGCATCCTCTTTTATGGAGCAAGAATAAGTGATCACAGAGATAGGTATGATGCCATATATCTTTCCAGCAGCACTGAAGTAGTTTGTGTTTCTGTCAGTAAAGTCATTAGCAGGTTCAGTAGTAAAAGGGAGCTTTTGAACAGGAAGAATCATTTTGTATTCACTGTGCAGTAATGCATCTTTTCAGAAGATGGCCTGTTTTTTAAACTATTAGAAGCAAAGTGCCTCTTATCTAGAATAGTGCATTTGTGAGCAATATTTTAAAATGGATAACACAAGTTAATCACATTGCAAAAAGGTTTAGAAGGTGGATATGTGACACAAAACGTATAGTACTTTTTTTAACAGTGAGATGAATGCTTCTGTTTCTTTGGATAGAAATCATGGTTTCCCAATAGTACAACAAATGGAATTAGTTTTCAATTAATGAGTGAAGACAAAACAATAATTTTCCAAGTGCTGTACCACAGTAATTAAATATGTTCAGTACTTTCTTTCATACGTTTTTACAGATTTGCTTTGCATAGATTCAATGCTTACTGTGGAAAGTGCTAAAGTAATAATGTGGGCGTATAAAGCACCACACAAAAGTCTAGACATGTCAACATTTTTTCTTTATTCTTAGTATTTTTCACATTTTTGAATAAATAGTGAAGTCATCAAAACTGTGAAATTTTGCAGTGACAAAAAATATGTTAACAGATGCAAACTGTTATATGTTTCAGATTCCTTAAAGGAGTACCCATTGCCTTGACACCAGCTTAGCCCTCTGCTGGCATTTTCTAATTCAACTACCCGGGATGCTTTTCCAAAACTCATCAGTTCCTACATAAACCGTGCACCAATTGGCTTTTTTTCCTCCACTATGTTGCCCAGCTCCTCTCAGACTATCTCAATGGGATTTAGATCAGATGACTGTGCAGACCAGGGCCCTCATATATGAACGGTGCGTATGCACAAAAATGTTGCATACGCCCCTTTCCACGCTCACATAACGATGTATGAAAACTAAACTTGCCATAAAGCCACACACATTTTCACGCCAGGTCAATCCCTTGCATAAACAAGTTCTCCACTCGGTTTTGCAAACTGGTGGCACCCAGGGTCAAAGCACTGCTACTGTTCCTGTGTGGTTCCCCTTTATTTTTTAGATTCACATTCCTGATGTGGCTTTATCAAATACACTGAAATTAACCGCATATCATTTATTAGCTTAAGGCATCTGATTGTAATCAACCCGTAACCATATAATGGTGCACAGAATGACCAAACTATTCCAAATACCATAGCTGCTTTAGCAGTGTCACTGTCAGTGCACCACTCAGAGTATTTAACCCAGTGTATCCGAGTGTGGAATTACAGCTCTACAGCAGCTGATCGGAAAGCTCTACAGCAGATTGTGTCAAGAGCGGGGAGAAATATTGGGATAAAGCTTCTAGCACATGCTGCCTCATCCATGCACACTATCTATTTGAAATTCTCCCATTCGGAAACGCCTTTCCTGTACGGACCTCATGGTTCAGAAACAGTTTCATCCCAAGAGCTATAAATGCACTTAATCAGTGCATCAAGTGCTCCCGGTAGAACTGTTTGTACTTATAAGTACAATTGCCTCACTGTAAACTTGCATTACAGTTGTAATATCACACAACCGGAGCCACTTATGCTTTAATATTGTATATTTTTCAATGTTTTTTATATTATTATTATTATTGTTGTTGTTATTTTACCAATTTATAGGAAAATAAGTTTATGGAGGATTTGCATATTGAATCCCATTGTACCATACAATAACAATAAAGGAATTCAAGTCAATTGCGAGCACGTATTTACAGATGGCTTCTAAGTCAATTTAAATTTCCAGGCGCTATCTTCGTGGAGCTCTTGATATCATTTTAAAGGTGAAATGCATTAAAGTATATATATTACATTATACAGATACATTTTAAACTTCATTTAAATAAAGTATATTGTTAATGATTAAATATGCAAGGACTCGATGGCACAGCGTCAGCAATAAGCTGGCGCCCTGTTCAGGGATTGTCCCTGCCTCGTGCTATATGCTTGCTGGGGGTGGCGCGACCCTGGATGGATGGATGGATGGAATAATTAAACATGTAATGCGAAGATATCTCAATATTCCTTAAAAGTTTTGAAGAATTGGGTGTTCTAAGCTTACAGATGGCTTGACATTTATTGAAGAGCTGATTGTTTGGCGATTGGTTATTTGGAGAAAGAAAAGGAAAGACAGGAATCGGGGGTTAGTATGTTTGACAGAGACAGTACTGCTGCAATAAATTATTTTATTGAGGGTCATGCACGGGGCAGGGCAGCAAGCATCTTGCAGGAGGCAGGAACAATCTCTGGAAGGGGCGCCAGCTCGTCACTACCACTGCGCCAACGTGCCTCAATGTTTTATATATGTTTTAATTTCTATCATCATGAAAATGATATCAAGTATACATCTTAGTATTTAAATTATTCAGAGAGCTGTAACATCATGAACGTAATGTATTCTGTGTCCTGTCGGCGTAAGAAAAAGCCCGTTTTAGAAGCACATACTGATTCACATACATAAGAGTACATAGAATACGAAGCATTTAACATGCTACTTTAGTTACGATAGGATTTGAGAAACTATTAAACGATTTTAAGATGAAGTTTATGACGTTCTACTTTAATGACAAAATAAACTATTTGATTAAAGTGGAAATTTCAACCTTTTTTTCACAGTGTCCCAGTGTTTTTTCTTTTCTCTGTACCCTAATATGCTTCCATATGACACTCAGACGGTGGGTTATGACTCAGCTTTTCACTGCGACTTTGATATCTGACCACTTCTTATTTATTTCGGGCACTGTGGTGACTTTCTGTACTTGAACTTTCGAGTTTCTCCGACACTCTGTCACTCGATCAACTTCCTTTAACTTGTTTATATCACTGCTTAAACCAACAAATAGTATGTTTTTCCTTGCCTCTACTTGGTACTTGCTGAAATTCTTCTTTTTCCTCGTGCTTTTTCCATTGTTTTTTCACAGAACACAAAACATAAGGGGCTATTTATATTGATTTGCATATTCAAAGAGGTAAAATTCTGGGAGGAGTTGGGGTGGAGCGACAGGCACGTGCATAAGCGTTACTTTTCACGCTGACTGGGATTTATGGAGCGGAAGAACGTGGAAGTTGGCATATGCACAGATTTATGCATCTGGATTTTTTTGTACTTACACACATTTCCGCTTTTGTCCATATGCCATGTTTTAATATGAATTCAATGCATGGCATTATGCATGAGGCCCCAGTTCATCTGTGGCAGCATACATCACTCTCATTATTCGCCAAATATCTCCTACACAACATGGAGGTGTACAGCAGGTTGTTGTCCTATTAAAAAAATGTTATCCTAAATAAGCATAAAAAAGTCCAAGTAGGATAGCTTGCTGCAGAATGCAGTGGTAGCCATGCTGGTCTAGTGTGCCCTCAATTCTAAATAAATTCCCGAGAGTACCACCAGCAAAATTCATAGACACCTTTACAATGCTTTACGATGGAAACCATACACACAGACATCATCAGTTCACCTTCTCTGCATCTCAAAAAACACAGTAGTTGGAAATAAAAATCTCATATTTATGCTAAACTGACCAAAGTAAAACTTCCCTTTGATGTGATGCCCACTCCTTATGTTTCTTGGTGCAGGGAAGTTTCTTCTTGTCTCTTAGTGGTTTTCTGGGGGAAATTGTACCATGAAGACTTAATTTACAGTGTCTTCTGAACAGCTGATGTTAAGAGGAGTCTGTTGCTTGAACTCTGTTAAGCAATTATTATGGTTGTCATCTGAAATGCCATTAATTGGAGATTTGTGAGACTGGTCACTCTGATAAACGTATCCTCTGCAGCAGAAGTAACACTTGGTCTGTCTTTCCTGTGATGGTGTTATTTAGCATAGTCCATGATGGTTTTTGAGAGTGATCCTAAAGAAAACTTCAAATTCATTAAGCCTTTCCATAAGTATTAACCTTTATTTCTTAAATTAATAATGGATTGTCATTTTTCTTTTCTAGGTTCAGTGTGGACTACTACAACCAGAAAAAACTGGCTTCTACCAAGCAGGGCTATTTAAACACACACTACATTGTCACAACAGAATTAACTGGGTCAAACACATTAACAAAGAAATAAATTCCATCAATTACATATTAAAGAAGTACACATGATAATTAGGATGGCAACAATGAATATGGTTCAAATACTCTCAATTTCACTAAAGTTCAAAATGAAATTTTTTTGTGTCTAATTTAAAAAAATGTTTTAAATGTAAAATAATTGCTTTCAAATGAAATTCATATATACAGTACACAAAGTATATTTGCATAAGAAACATATTTGAAGTATTTAAGCATAAGCCTTTAGATTAAAATGTCTTAAGATTATGAAAAATACACATATTCAATCAGGGTTGTCCAAACTTTTGACTGGTGCCGAGTTTGTCAGTTTCCACCTGGAGCACAAGGAAAGCACTAGAATGAGGACAGAATACTCTATATGAGTCAAAATGTATTCTGGTTTTTTTTTTTTTCATACATGGATCAGATAGGATACCTGCCTGAAAGAACACCAAACTGCAAAGGACCTGAGCCAAACCAAGAAATTCAGGAAACAATAAGGAGGACAGCTGCTTCTGGTCACATGACTTAAGGTGGAACTACAAAGGAACCATGAAGGAGCAAATGCAGATCACCTTTGTCAACTGTAAAATTACAGAACTCTTTCAGGAGATGTCTCAAACCACAAACATACTCATCTAAGAATTGTCAAAAATGAATTCTCTTTAGATAAAGGGAAGAATATTTCTTTCATTTCTGTAGTGGTACTTTTTCGATCTAAAAAGTCCTTTCCTATTAACAGAAAACAGTCACAAAATAGAGAACTGCCTCCAATTAAAAAGTAGTCAGAATGCTTGTTATTGTGACACAGTACTGCAGTAGACAGTGCTGCTAATTCAAAGACCCATCATTCTGGGTTTAAATCCCATGGCTGGTTAGGTTTACTGCGGTGGGTTGGCACCCTGCCCAGGATTGGTTCCTGCCTTGTGCCCTGTGTTGGCTGGGATTGGCTCCAGCAGACCCCCGTGACCCTGTGTTCGGATTCAACGGGTTGGAAAATGGATGGATGGATGGTTAGGTTTACATAATCTTTTTGTGCCTACTTAAGCTTTCCTTTTATATTCCTAAAATGTGCAGGTTATGTTAATTGGCAACTGTAAATTGTGTGTGCTTCTGCAGGTACTCTGATGGACTGGTACACTGTCCTGTGTCGCTTCTGGCCATGTGTCCAATGCTGCCAGGATGTGTGCTGGCCACAATACTTTGTGTGGTCTAGCTAGCTATGTGGATGCTATATAATCAATCAAACATACATTATATTGTATATCTATTGTCACATTTTGCTCCAGCACACTGAGCACAGGGTTGAAGACACTAGGTGACTATTGGAAGTGGATAGGAGGGCATCCCTTCCAGTGACATGAACCCAGAGTGATAAAAGTGGATGAGAGAGATGGAAGGGCTATGGATGTTGCAGGGACACATTGTTGCCTGAAATCTTTCCCCAGACATCTTATCATTTGAGAGATTCCTTTCTCTGGTAATGTAAGGTATATATTCGACATTTTGCTTATCTGATAGGCATTTGTTTATTCAAGAAGCCAAATGAAAAAAAATGTTACATGTTGTTTGTCACCCAAGACTAGAATTATGTCATTTTATGGCTTACTGAAGACTAGATTGTTGCTAGTTACATCCTGATATGTAAAACTATAAAACCTGCAGAAGGGAAAAAATCCTTTATTAAATCAGGGTACTTATGTATTATGATCATCAATATCAAATGTCTCCTTTTTACTTCTCTTTTCCAGCCATAGCACTTTGCATTTCTATGCCTTTCATCATTTCCACATTTTGCGAAACATTCCTTACTTTGTCTATTGCTGTGTACAATGCTGATGAGTATTTTCTCTCTTATAACTGGTTTGATTGCTGCTGATTTTTCACATCCCGTTATTGTAAAGATTTCTGACAACCGGCAGTCTTTTGATGGCTAAGAAGTATAAAGTGGCATCATGCTCACAACCCTACACAGCTACCTCTGGCGGGGGAAGAGGGTGGTAACATTTAAAATAACAAGTGGGTGTTAATAAGTTAGTGGCAGCATTTAAATGAATGTGACTGCATTTATTAGAAATGCTTCAATGACTGCACCCTCCTCCCTCCCAATCAAAGATGAATCATTTCTTGAAAATGATTCTTGATGGATGCAGCCTCTTTCTTCTAAATGCTGTTACTGTACCTTTTTTATATTATGATGCACCACTTTTTTAAAATTCACCACCTTCAATTAAGATGCATCCCCACCCTTAAACGTTGCTTCCTACTTCCACTTTGTAGGGGGAGCTTTGCAGCATTCGACTTCTTTGTACTTCTCAATTACAGTGCAGACACAGGGCAGGTACTGTATCTGATGTTTCCTTCATAAAATTACTTTTGCTAACACATTATCATAAAATTATGATTATAAATTCATTTTGTGTTGTTTTTAAATATACCCTGGAGGAATCAGCACACGAGTGGCAAATAGTGGCATAATACAGTTTGACAGCCCTTCAGATGGCTTTAAGTAGTTTGTTGTTGTTTTTCTTTTCTTAAATATATAAACCAGCTACTATCTAAACCTCAACAACAGCCAGCACGTCTCTTTTTTGTTAGTTATATTGTCAACGTTGAATAAATAGCTGGCAGTTTTTGCCCAGTGACTAAGGACTTTAAGATTTTAAAACATAAGTTGTTAATTCCATACCTACTTCTGACTCATTCAGTGACCATGGCCAAGTCAATAAAGTCTGCATTCCAAATGTAAAGATGTAGTTCATTGATGTTCTGTAAGTGTGAAGCATCTTGAGATGAGAGGTTGTTAGCATACACAGCAGATAAACTAACAAACTGCATATACCGTAAGTCATAGGCTCAGTAGTGGCACATGTACACAGGACAGTGAAATTCTTACTCGCATGTGCTAATCAATATGCAACTCATCGCCACTCTCCAGCTCCATGATTAATGACTATAAACAGCTTACATCTTCTGTTTGTATCATTTAATCTTTATTCTTTTTGTGTAGTGTTTAACATGGACCTCTCAGTCAATATAATATGATAGATTCATGTTCTCCTCGGTGATAGGCACCAAAGCTGCCTTCTAATGAAAGTCTGTATTTTTATTTACACAGTTAAACTACGGTACATCCTAGGGCACCATACTGGGTATATTTTTGTTAACTACTAGGGGGCTTAACCAATAAATGCATGTGCGGTAAACTCCGTTTTTGAAATTCTCAAGATTCTTTATTTGTCACATGCATAGTTATACAGGACAACACGCAGTGAAATGCATCCTGATCCGCTTATCAAAAACTGTGCAAAGTTAGAAGAATATCAGTTAGATTAACAAAAAGTCATAGATCGAAAGATAACAGTATAGTAGAACATAATAAATAATCAAAATTATGTGAATAAAGTAGAATTAAGTGTTAAGGTGCAATAGTGTAGTAATTATTGTGCAAAACCAAAGTTAGACTGGTGCATAGTTAAATGAGGTAGTTTGTTTGTTTGCGCTACTGCAATCTTTACTTTTTTATATTTTCTAATTTTCCTACTTTCATATCCTTTAACTTTCTCCACATGTGTATAGCACCAACATTTTTTTTTTTGAGCCTTTCTAATTTCCCTTGTTTCATTGTTTCTGCATGTGTTTAGCGTCAACATTTGTAAACATCTCTATGAAGTTCTACTTTGTCTTTTACTCACTGTCATTTAATTCTGAGCCGGATTGGACGTGCTTTTTTTTCAATTCCACTTGTTCCAGGCTGATAATTACTTTCTTCATTTTCTGAATTTGCACCTTGATTAGTCTTTTTTGCTCTTTTTTCTGTCCAACGCATTTGAGTCTCTTTTCTCCGCGCTTTTCTTTTTTCTTCATTTAATCGTCAACGTTTCATTTCTACCCTATTCATTTCATTTCTACCCTATTCATTTCTACCGTATTGACCTTATACACTTTATATGCACTGAGCCCTGGAGCTGTGTGCGCTGCATGACTGCCTTTACACTACTGATTTGTTTTTTTTTGATATTGCTTGTAAGTAGGGTGTGTCTTGCAAGACTCTCGTTCTATGTTCCCGTGAGACGCACCGTAGCAGGTCTCTTTCGTCTCGCGGGTCTTTAAATTATCTTCCGAGAAAGATCACGTATGGTAGACTATCAGGACAGGGGACAGGACTTCTTTTTATAATAGATAGACAGTTTTATACATTAACTTTTTATTATCATTCCCCTGTCTTGTAAAATAAGTCTAGAAGCTGCTGCGCATTATGGTTTTAGTCCAAGAACCCTGAAGAGCACTTTTACTTTTACTGTTGCTATTATTATTATTATTATTATGAATTAAAGAAATTATATTTAACTATTACAAGCATAACTTAGTACTATTATAAAAGTTTTGTTTTAGCTCTATTGGCGCTCAATTTCTGTAGTTTATCAGCAGTACATTATATTTTGCTGTATTTTAGGCTAAAACAAAAGAAGTTACTAAATGGTAAGACACACATAGATCCATTTACGGAAACAAATTAATTTCCATTTCACAAGGATTCAGGGCCTATAGTGCATGAAAGTGTTTCACATTGAAGGTATAGCACATGAGTTACACTTGTAATTTGGAAGCATCAGCCTGCTTTTCTCTAAACAGCAGCTTAACACTTAATGTTGTATCTATTATCAGGAAAATATTTGCTGCTGTTGTGTGAAGGAACTCCAAAAATACACTTCCTGCCTACCCCACACTTTGTTATCCTGAATCATGGCACTTCGCTTACCACAGAAGTGTGACAATTGTTTGTATAATTCATCACAGATAATTGTTAAGAATCTCCCTTGGCACATCTCAGTGTACTCGCAGATAGATGGATGTTAGGGCCTTTTTGTAACCTAAAAAGGGCACATTTGTAACTTTAGTAGGGAACTTTTGTAACTTGGCATAGGGAACATTTGCAACTTTCAGGGAACTTTTGTAACATGAGTCAGGCACTTTTGTAACATGCCAAAAAAAGGGAATTTTTGTATCCTGAAATGGTGACATTTAATCAAATGTTTAGCTGTACAGGTTTGTTGTGAGCCGCCCTCCTAACACTCCTATACATTTATTTTAAGGCCATTGTTCCCACAGTAGGCTGCAGCTCCCAATGCTTTCATACTGGACAAAGATGTCTCATACAATCAATGGACTGGTGCCATTAATAAACCTTAAGGATGAATTCACCCAGTATAGCGTTAGATTAAAGCGCTCTGATAACTGGCAATATGTATTTTATTTTTTTCATCCTACTCTTAGTATTTCTATTTGATGTATTCTGTATGCCTGTACAGTACTCTGTATGATGTTTGTTCGTTTAAAGTTTGAATATTTTTGTTTTTTTATTGCTCACATTATTCCTTTAGGTCTGTTGTGTAGTTGTACTCAGTCCTGTGTTGTTGCTGCATGTTTATGCAGAAGTAGATCATAAATTTTTATCTTTTTCGTTGTATTTTAAGGCATAGTGATAGTAGGGTTGCCCAGCTTACATTGGACTGTAAGAAGTATGCCCCCTGTGAGAGTGGAAGCAGGCATGATGAGGGTCTCACTACCAACTGGGCACTTTTACACGTTACTGTACTTAAAAGAAACTCCGCAGGCTACGGCCTTCCCAGTCCATGTGATTTTTTTTTTAGAAAAATCAATAGTCAGAAGACAGAAATGCTAGAAGAATATCACAGACCACTGACCAAATATTACTGTTGTGGTCCAGCATTCCGATGGACAGTTACTGGTCCACTTTGACCATTTATTCCTGAAAGTTTGCAGTTATTTGATTTGCAGGTTTGTCTCTGTCACGTTTTTCATGTCCCCCATATGTCTGTATGGCTTTTTGTACACACTGGTGTGACATGCTGGTCATTTTAAGGGTCCCTTCAAACTGGAACAGCACATCTGACTGCAGGTGTCGTCAGGCTGCCCTGTCTGTGACTGCTGAATGAACGAGTTCTGGTGCTTTTGATGCTCAGTGGGAGGGAATAAGCAGGACAAAAATAATTTAAGTATTCAATAAAGCATATACACTAATAATTATTCACAATGCATTAGATAAAATGTTGAATTTTTCTTAGATTTAAATAGAGACGGTCTTTTGATGCGATTTACACATGAAGTGTTTACCTTCCACAAAGATTGTTTTTTAAAACAGGAAAATATTTGCAATTTTCTAATTCCCATTTTGGGATGAACTTGTCCTGCGTCCTATGTAAATGTTTTTAAAGCGACTCAAAAAGCTTATTCCAGTTTATTCATTTTATGCTCTACCATTTTCTCCTCGCTCTTTCTGACCCCAGTGGTCCAATCACATGCACACCCTCAATAGTATCATGATTATCACAAACTGCAGACAGGTTCCCCCCTCACTGATGGCTTATTAAACAGTTGCTGATTACATTAGTTCATTAATATTAGCAAATTAAATTGGTGACCGCAATGAGGTGGGGGGTGGGGGGGCTGATGATCTCACTAAGGTGGGCTCATCGTCCAAATGAAGAGGCCTTGAGTTTAAATTCTGTTTTACAAAATGAGCAATACCCACAGCCCCCCTTTTCAGTTCTGTCTCTCCTTCCTGTTAAACGTCTGCCCCTTCATGTCCTGCTCATCCCCATCAGGTTTCTGTTATTGCTGTAATATCATAATTATGCTTAGCTATTATCATTACAATTTATTTATTTTACTCTCATTACTGATAGCATTCAGGTAAGCATTTTAATGTGTTGCTTATTTGAGTTTTGCACTTTAACCTTGGGTTAGAATTTACTTTACTATGCATTCTTATTTCGCTACTGTTCTTGTTAGAGAACTTAAATACAATATGACATCATAAACCTTCTGAAATACAACAAACAGATCTGCATGTGCGACACAATCAAGTCAAGGCTACACAGTAAACACACTCTATAAACAGAAATGATATGAAAATAATGATTTACATTAATATTATATTTTATTTTTTAGCAATTAAAATAATTTTACTATATAAACAACATATAGCATTACTTAACTAATATTGTTTTTGTATAGAATGACAATTGCATCTTAGTAAGACCATTTATATTTAATAAAATAATAGCAAACATAAAGGCCTGATATTGAGGTCTTCTAATATGGCAGTCATCATGGAGAGAATTTCTCAAAGCCAAAACCTTTATAAACATGAAACAAATGCTTTTAGTAGAGACAGTATGGTGATTACAATCAGATGATTTTAATTCTTAGAATGCTAATGTGGAGAATAAACTGTAGAGTAATAAATGGCTTAACTTGCAGTATTAGGTGTGTAGTGAGAAGTCAAGCAAAATGACCCATTTAATTGGCTAACTGAGCAGATTACAATATGCAAGGGCAACTCAGGCCTCTTCTTCAGGCAGATATTATCAATACATATCACACATACATTACATCCTGTATGTGTGATATGTATTGATAATATCTGCCTGAAGAAGGGGCCTGAGTTGCCTTGAAAGCCTGCATATTGTAATCTGCTCAGTTAGCCAATACAAGGGGTCACTTTGCTTGACTTCATAATGGCTAACAAGGTACAACACCCCACTACTACAGTATTAGGTGTGCAAAAGAAATAAAGTTGTCATTGTCTCCATGTCTTTGTATATTTTTCACAACATTATGGAGTTTTGCTGTCACATCATGTGACACAGGGTGGCATGTTGGCACAGTTGTAGCGCTGCTGCCTCGCAGTAAGGTGACCAGGTTTGCCATTTGCATGTTCACCCCTTGTCTGTGTGGGTGTCCTCCAGGTGCGCCAGTTTCCTCCCACTATGCAAAGACATGCAAGTTAGGTGAACTGGTGATACAGGGTGACTGGTGATTCCCTTATGAAGGGAATTAGTACAGTGGATCAAGACTTATTTTAAAATGAGTTCATCAAGAACACGGGGACACAGTTGGAAACTTGTTAAGGGTAAATTTTGCAAAAACATTAGGAAGTTTTTCTTTACACAAAGAACGATAGACACTTGGAATAAGCTACCAAGTAGTGTGGTAGACAGTAAGACGTTGGGAATTTTCAAAACTCGACTTGATGTTTTTTTGGAAGAAATAAGTGGATAGGACTGGTGAGCTTTGTTGGGCTTAATGGCCTGTTCTCGTCTAGAGTGTTCTAATGTTATAAACTGGGCCTTGTGTGTGTTTGGGTGTGTGTGTGTGTGTGCGTGCGTGTGTTTGCCCTGCGATGGACTGGCGTGTTGCCCAGGGCTTGTTCCTGCCTTGTGTCCTATGCTAGCTGGGATAGGCTCCAGCTCTATATGAGACCCTGGTCTGGATTAAGCGGGTTACAAAATGACATGTCCTCATGTGACACAGCTATGTAGATTACATTAATCAGAAACTCTGATCTTGTTCAATGTGTATGTGCGTGTGTGAGAATACATCCTGGTATTGACAGGCATCCCATTTGGGTTTGGTTGCTGCCCTGCTTGCCATGCTGCAAGGGTAGGCTCCTGAACTGTACTAAGAGACCTTTTAAAGTGAATACATGGATGAATAGATGGATTTCTTTTGCTGATAAGTTGGGCAGTATGGTGCTTGCTGGGTGGTCTCACTGCTTTACACATCCAGCAACCTGAATTTTATTACCACACTGTTGTACATGTGAACTCTGCATGTTCTCCCTGTGTGGAGAATTTGTCCTCCTGTAACAAAAATACAGGCAGGTTAAATTGATTTATGACTCATAGTTGGTCCCAGTATGTGAATGAGTGGGTCACGCGTTAGACTGCCACCTTAATAATAATAATAATACATTTTATTTATATAGCACCTTTCCCATGCTCATGGCACTTGTCCAGGATTTGGGTGTCTGACCCTGAATTGGATTAAGTGTATTTGAGAGCAAATTATGTGTTATGTCAGTTGTCTGAGAGTATCAGTAAGTTACCAATAAATAAATAAACACATCACTGTATTCTTAAAAGTAATAGTAAGATTAAACACACTTTTGCAAAAAAAAAAAAAAAAAAAAAAAAGAATTAAACTCTGCTCTGAAAAACAAATTTAGTAATTTTTATGTGGAAAAAGAGAGGAGGGTGCAAAATAGCCCTAACATGCATCTAAAGATAGATAGATAGATAGATAGATAGATAGATAGATAGATAGATAGATAGATAGATAGATAGATCTCTATCTATCTATCTATCTATCTATCTATCTATCTATCTATCTATCACCAGCAGCAATTGAAAGATGTAAAAACATATACGAAAATGCAAAATACTAAAAAATAACCATAAGCAATTATTTAAGCACAATACTGATAAATATACACACAGTAATGGTGCAATACTATAAATAAATACATCCATTACTCAAATTTTTCAGTTATAGCTGGCTAGAGTGAAGTAGAGGTATTGTGTAGTCTGTCAAATGGCCCTGTCAGAAAAGAACCCCATCAGCAACACTTGGCACACTGGTTGAATAAGCTGGTGGCTAAAATGCTCCATGAAAGCACATCATGAAGAGCATGAACAGCAGTGGCTCCTAATGTTGCCAACTATCCTGTTTTCTACCCCTGCCTCCAGTAGGCACAGGTTCAGTGCAGTAATACAACTGGCTTTCCTCATCAGTCGAACTTTGGCATTCTCTAAGCTTTTGTTACTCCGTCGGCAGACCACAGCATCAAACATTACATTGGCCACTACAGACTAGTAGGAACATCGCCAGTAGCTTGTCATACCCATTAAAGGACCTGAGGCTCCTCAAAAGGAGAAGTCCACACTGTCTCTTTTTGTATGTCAGGTCTGTTTTTTTCACCTAGTCCAAGTCTACTGTACAAATGGACCCTTGGGCATTTATAATTATGATACACCATTTGCACCTCCTTTATGTTAGGGTTGCTCTAGTAACACAATCCTCATTTGTTTTTGTTGGCTTTGTTATTTTATTCCATTTTCTTGCTCATGCTTTGTTTTATATTTTCTAATCTATATCCAACACTTGCTGTCACAGCTGCTTTACTGTGTCATTAGTTTTGAGTTCTTTGGCTTCTTTTTGTGCTTCACCTTTTTAAGTGGTTACTGGTCTTGGACTGTTCTGGCTCTTTCAGTTATCTCAGTTCTGAATTCTTTTTTTTTAGTTACTACATTGTTTTTGGGGATTTCATGTTTTTTAATTGTGAACTGGGATTTTAATTTCAAATCTTTCTGTTTTGTTAATGAATTACTTTGTTTATTTTTTGATTTGGTTAGTTCAAAGTTTTTTGTTTTGTTAAAAACTTCATTTTTTCCATTAAACTACAGTAATCCCTTGCTATATCGCACTTTGACTTTCGCGGCTTCACTCTATCACGGATTTTATATGTAAGCATATTTAAATATATATCGCGGATTTGCTGGGCTTACTTGCAGCTGCGTTGTCAAGCGATATGCTTCCCGCAAGGTGCTTTGTATACTTAAAAGCTCGAACAGCACCAATTGATTTTTGATTGTTTGCTTTTCTCTCTCTCTCTGACGCACAATAATTTTGCCCAACAGCCTTGGCTGTACTGCTTTCTCCACTTATCATCTGAACATATCAGTCAGGACAAACGGTATGGGTATATGAGTGTACATATTGGGGGCATCATCTGAAAGGTGAGACAGAGAGAGAATATTTGGAACTCCCCTATCTTTCACACAAAAGCTTAATGAATAATGAATGTGTTAATGAATGTCTTCACTGGTGAATGGGAGTGAAGTTAACTAAAAAAACAAAACACTTCGAGAATTGTTGTGATTAAACAAAACAAAAATACACAGTTCTTTTAAATAAGACTCTGTAAAAGTAGTCAGATTTAGTCTACTGTCAGTTATTGTTTAAGTCCAGTCTAATATTCATACACAGCACTCAATCAAAACTATATTGCGAGATATATCAGTTCCAGGCAAGCATGCTCTGCTTGCTTTCAAGTCGAACAAATGTAAATGGTGCAATCACCTGTGTCTGAAGGGCAATATTTCAGTCACCCTGAATTTATTGGGTTGTAGTGTCTTTAGTCTTTTCACTTGAGTTTTGAATGGAAGCTCTGTTGTTACAGAATACTGAATGGCAGAGTCATAAATACAAATTTCATCTTGCTATAAATGATCTTATGGACTGCTCAGGCGCCGCCGAGAGTGGCAGCCTTTTCAGCAGCTCCGTGTACGACTTTACTTTTCTACTTTTATTTTTCTCTTTTTTATTGATCACTCCTATCTCTTTATTTTATGTGGATTTCGTTCACTGGACACACTTACTTTAACAACATGGGCATGGATTTTTACACGCCGAGAATCGTGCCGGTGCCGGTGTGGTTCCCTGTTTACCTGACGAGGTAAGAAGGAGGTATCATGGCAGCAGAGCCGGCGCTAAGCTAAAAATGAAGCGGCTTGCGAGAAAGTGGCGTTTTAAGCCTTCAGTGCCTTCTGTGATTCTGGGAAATGTGACGAAAGATTGACGAACTGGCTGCGCTGGTGAAAAATGTCAGAACCTACAGAGAATGCAGTTTGTTGTGCTTTTGCGAAACGTGGATAACTAACACCATCCCAGATGCTAACGTGGAGCTACACGGGTTTAGCACAGTTAGAGCGGAAAGAGATGCAAGTACCTGCGGGAAGCACATAGGAGGAGGACTCGCTCTCTATGTTAATACATGGTGGTGTAACTCTGGACATGTTAACGTTAAAATCTCCACTTGTTGCAGGGACATCGAACTGTTGGCCGTAAGTTTGTGTCCCTATTACTTGCCCAGAGAGTTTGGACACGTCATTGTTGTTATTGTTTACATCCCTCCTCGGGCGGATGTGGAGACAGCAAGTGACATCATCCATTCTGCTGTTGCTAAGTTACAAACACAGCACCCTGAGGCGCTTGTGCTAATCGCTGGAGACTTTAACCATGTGACGCTGGACAAAACATTACCTGCCTTCTCCCAGTATGTGGACTGTAACACCCGGGGAAATAAGACTATTGATTTACTGTATGCAAACGTTAAAGATGCATACAGCGCCACCCCGCTGCCTGCGCTTGGGAAAGCAGATCATAACCTGGTTCTGCTTCAGCCTCACTACAAACCAAGAGTGAGGGTCTTACCTACAACCACATGCTCATTCAGGAAGTGGTCCCCGGAGGCAGAGATGGCTCTGAAAGAATGCTTTGGAACTACGGACTGGGATATCCTGCAGGGATCACATAGTGAGAACATTGAGGAGGTTGTTGACTGCACTACTGACTACATCAACTTCTGTATGGACATTGTAGTTCCAGTAAGAACTGTACGCTGCTATGCTAACAACAAGCCATGGATTACAAGTGACATCAAGGGCCTTTTGAACCAGAAGAAAAGGGCTTTTAAAGGCGGTGATCAGCATGAGCTCAAGCGCGTGCAGAAGGAACTCCGAGTCCAGCTCAGGGCGGCGAAGGAGCAGTACAGGAGAAAGCTGGAGCAGAAGTTGCAGAATAACAGCATGAAGGAAGTGTGGGATGGAATGAAGATCATCACTGGCTGCAGCTTGAAGCGGGGTGCGACCATCGAGAGAGACATGAAGAGAGCAAACCAAATGAACAACTTCTTTAACAGATTTAACCACCCTAACCCACTCTCACTCTCACCTCAGAGTACTGCACCCTTCACACATCCTTCTGCTGATACCAGCATAGGAGAGACATCCCCACCCATAATTACAACAGCGCAGGTGAGCAGAGAGCTGAGGAGTCTTCGTGCCAGCAAAGCAGTGGGTCCAGATGGAGTATCACCACAACTGCTGAAGGTTTGTGCATTGGAGCTGGGGGGTCCTCTACAGTGCATTTTCAACCTGAGCCTGGAACAGGGGAGAGTCCCGAGGCTTTGGAAAACATCTTGCATCACCCCAATCCCAAAGGTATCACGTCCTAGTGAGCTGAATGACTTCCGGCCTGTTGCTCTAACATCACATGTGATGAAGACCATGGAGAGGCTGCTGCTTCACCACCTGAGGCCACAGGTTCAACACGCCCTCGACCCTCTGCAGTTTGCATATCAGGAGAAGGTGGGAGCGGAGGATGCCATCATCTATATGCTACACCGATCCCTCTCCCACTTGGACAGAGGCAGTGGTGCTGTAAGAATTATGTTTCTAGACTTCTCTGCTCCTTAGGGACAAGCTGACAGAGATGGGAGTAGATTTATACCTGGTGGCATGGGTCATGGACTATCTTAAAGTCAGACCTCAGTATGTGCGTCTTGGGAACTGCACGTCTGACATTGTGGTCAGTAACACAGGAGCACCACAAGGGACTGTACTTTCTCCGGTCCTGTTCAGCTTATATACATCGGACTTCCAATACAACTCGGAGTCCTGCCACGTGCAAAAGTTCGCTGATGACACTGCTATCATGGGCTGCATCAGGAGTGGGCAGGAGGAGGAGTATAGGGACCTAATCAATGACTTTGTTAAATGGTGTGACTCAAACCACCTACACCTGAACACCAGCAAAACCAAGGAGCTTGTGGTGGATTTTTGGAGGTCCAGACACCTCAAGGACCCTGTGATCATCAGAGGTGACTGTGTGCAGATGGTGCAGACCTATAAATACCTGGGAGTGCAGCTGGATGATAAATTAGACTGGACTGCCAATACTGATGCTCTGTGTAAGAAAGGACGAAGCCGGTTATACTTCCTTAGAAGGCTGGCGTCCTTCAACATCTGCAATAAGATGCTGTAAATGTTCTATCAGACGGTTGTGGCGAGCGCCCTCTTCTACGCGGTGGTATGCTGGGGAGGCAGCATTAAGAAGAAAGACGCCTCACGCCTGGACAAACTGGTGAAGAAGGCAGGCTCTATTGTTGGCATGGAGCTGGACAGTTTGACATCTGTGGCAGAGCGATGGGCGCTCAGCAGGCTCCTATCAATTATGGAGAATCCACTGCATCCACTAAACAATGTCATCTCCAGACAGAAGAGCAGCTTCAGCGACAGACTGCTGTCACTGTCCTGCTCCACTGACAAACTTAGAAGATCGTTCCTCCCCCAAACTATGCGACTCTTCAGTTCCACCTTGGGGGTAAACGTTAACATTATACAAAGTTATTGTCTGTTTTTACCTGCATTATTATCAATCTTTAATGTAATATTGTTCTTTTTTGTATCAGTATACTGCTGCTGGAGTATGTGAATTTCCCCTTGGGATTAATAAAGTATCTATCTATCTATCTTCAGATTTAGGCTTTCATTCATATTTTACATGTGCATTAGGAATTATAAAAATATACTTTATATAATGTGTTAATGATGTCATATTGTGTTGTTCTTTGCATTTTATTTTCTTATGTCTTTGGAAGCAACACCAAGAGAATTTCCTAGCAACTACATTGCATTAAAGTTCATGTTCAGTTCAAGCACAAAGAAAAAAAACCCTGACTGTTGATATGTGGACAAGTTGTATCCTTCATTTCTGATGGATATGCTCCAAAAGCCAGCACTTTGTGTGCTTTCTCTTTGTTTATAAAAGTAGTAATCACTGAAAAGAGAAACAGTAACACATTAATATGAAGTTTTTTTTTTAAATAATTATTTTGAGTCCATAGGATTGCTTTGCATAAAGCATGTCAACAAATAATCTGAAATACAATTTCACAATTTTCCTTACTGCATGTACTAACTACACCTCCATGTTAGCTACATATAAACTAGATTCTAGTCAGCATGGCTCTAATTCACGGTTCTTTATATAAAGGCCACTTTACTCAGATGACACATCCAGATACTAGGCATTAGTGTACTTCACCAGCACATTACTGTGCCATATACAATAACTCTTTATAGTGCAAGCTCTGGATTATAAACTCCTCTAAATTAAATTGGCGGGTACCCCCAAATACATAACTTAGTATTTAGCCAGAGTATACCCAGTGGTTTTTCCTTCTAAATACATTCTGCAAGCTTATTTAAAATCTGGACTAAAGAACATTTGCCATTCAGGTAATAACCCTTTAAATATTCTATAAGCATTAAAACTTTACAGGAATACACCATTCAAAATGATATTATATATATATATATATATATATATATATATATATATATATATATATATATATAAATAATTCACCCCGTGTAGTCTGTAGTAAAAGAGAAAAATGCTTAATGTCATGTTTTCATCCATAAAATTTCTAAAATAGCAAGGGTCTATAGTGACTAATACTGGAAAACAGAAAATAAAATGAAAAAGTTCATGGAAAAAATACCACACTACCCATGCTGCATAACTCATATGTGAAGTTATCCAGTCATATGTCCCAAAAACACTTTTTTATTAAAATATTAGCTGTGTAAGCCCATGCTGTAAAAAGTATGGGGGCCTAGAAACTTGAAATCGTCAGAAGAAAAATTGGAATGTACAGATGGCGGGTAATTGAAAGGAACTACTCTGGGCATCTCTCTCCTGGGAGGTTTCATTTGTCGACGTGCTTGCATCGCTTGTGCATTAATGGTGGAAGAAAAGTAAAAGGGATACCGTTTTGCCGATGTACTCGCCTTGCTTCTGTATTACTGGCTAAGCAAGTCACTCTTTCTTCAGAGGTTTCGTTTTTGTCGGCATGCTGGCCTCGATTGTGTACTAGTGGCTAAGCGAGTTTCTGTTTCCTTGGAGGTGGAGTCGGGGTAAGGGCTTCACTTCCGGGGCGGATAGACAGACACACACGCTTCCACGCGTAGACGTTTATATATAATTAAATAAACCATTTCTGGAGAACACATTCATGAATGAGAATGCAATGCACTCAAGTGCTGCCCACCCCTAGTATTAAATTTATATTTATCATACCTTGGAACTGGCCCCTAGTTCTGACAGGATAAGTGATCCTGAATTAGACAAAATGTATACAGACCTTGGATGGATGGCTACTTTACTGACTTTATTGACAGCTTAAAATCAAAGTTTCCCTTTTCTCTTCATAGACCAATACATTTCTGTAATGTAAGATAAGACACATATATTCAATTCATGCACTTAATGTGTTAACCTGTTTTACTAAAAGTATTTCTGTATTTTGTCCATCACTTGTGTCATACCCCACGTAAACAGTTTACTATGGGTTTATCAACTGATCTCTTTTGACACTTCTACTTAAGTGTCCCCAAAACCTTCCTCCACATGTTTTGGAACTATTTCACTGTTGCTCTCTAGAGGCTTGATGTTCCGAACTCCCTCCCTTGAATGTTCTCTGTCCAGATTCCTCTCTCACCTTGTATTTTTCTTCTCCTGGACCTCTTTCCATACTCTCTCTTAGATCAATCTAGCAGTGGCTGTTCTCTCTGGGAACTATTGCTGTCAAATTTGCACTGACTTATTCTGATTCAACTGATTCTTGGAGATCTGCTCTCTGTAACTCTCCTTGAACTCTCAGCAATGAGGATTAATTGTGCATCTGATTCTAACATCAGGAAGTGGGTTTCAGTCACCAAGCTTATGGGAGGAAAGTTATCTTGTGGCTAGTGATGTTGGGAACTTTCCTCTTTTGCTTGTTTCTTTTTCAGTCTGGCTGTGGACTGCTGCCCTTTCTGACTAGTTATGCAGACTGTGCTTTATTCAGTTTTTCGTATTTTTTTTTTCTGTTAAATTTCACTCCTCAAAAAGTTGGGGTGGAGGGAGGGACATGGTATTTAATCTCATTATCTCATAATCTCATATATCATTTTTCTTTCTATTCGTACTTATTCTTTTCAATAAAAAGACTATATATACAGTTACACTTTGACCTGTATTTTTTAACATTTTTTTCTGTAGCACATTTTCCTATAAACAATACAGTTCAAACTGCTTTACAAGATTTCAAAGAAGTAATTACATGCAAAGAAATAGAAAATAAAATTAGATAGGAAAAATAATGCATAAATAGCATATAGCACAAACCATGCTTGATAAATTACATGGTGTAGTATGAACAGTTTTATATAAAGCTTTGTAATAGTGCTTGTTATAAAATATGTTATTTTAAATAAAAATGATTAATTGATTAACTCACTGGTGGTAATAGACACAGCATGTTAATTGATAGAAGAAAATAATTTTCTTTTTCTGAGATATGGAGAAAAAAAGCCGTTTTACTTTTTAAAGTTTCTGAGACAATTTGTTAAAAGCTACCTGAAAAATCCATGTAAATAATGCCTTATTCTGTCTTCTCATTCAGATGTATGTGCAGCTAAGGTTATAATGTGAGCCTGTTTCATCACTATGTCCGCCTGCCTCTCGTGTGTCTGTTAGTGCATGCAAGATAGATTTAAGTTGGTCAAAGAAAAGAGACTACTTATGCATGCCCACTCTATCTGGAGATTTAAGCAATGTTCAAGTAATACGTCTGTGTTATGCTGCATAATAAAACTAATTGCATACACTACTCTATGTGACAGAATAAACGGCAGGCTCCTGTGACCCTAATATGGATAAACAGATATGGAAAAGGAATGAATGAGTTAATGAATTAAATGCATATGGCTGAGAAAACATGTCCACATGAAACAGTAACCAGTAAATCCTGGATTTATCACAGTTTTATTTCATATATGACTCAAGAGTGATTAAGATGTTCAATGGGGATATACGAACTGAAATATTTCAAGAAAGCTTGCATTTTCATATGTCCTGGGCAATGGAAGTTTGACTTGTTGAAAATAAGAAAAAAAATTCTCTCCCCCTCCACTCCCCATCAAGTCACTGGGACATCGCCTGTTTCAGTTGATATATTATACATTTGTGCCAGAGCAGCACATATAAAATACCTAGTTTTCTTTAGAACACAGTGTAGTATCCCATTGGCCCACGTGATTTATTCTCATTTAGTGTTCTGTCTACTTTGAATCATACACTTCTGTTAATGGTTGAAGCAAATCTTTCCACTAAAGAAGGGAGGGTCCTCACAGAGATGTTGTCCTATCATATTTTTGCAGCAAATATACATTATTTCAGAATGGTAATTAGACTGTATTAGGAACATTACAATATTTCTGAAATATATTTATTATTATTATTATTCTTAAATTAGTGAAGTAATGCTTTATGTTTCCTTAATTTAACCAGTCTACAGACTGGCACGATTACAGATGTTTAAAAGAAGTTCTGATTCATGATTATGCAGTACTTTTTTCTTCTTAAGAATTTCAAAAATGTTATCACCCTTTTAATGTTTTTTGAGACAATATATAAAAAACAGTTAGTAAAGATCAGATTGAAATAAATACCTTTCCAGCAGTAAACATTCCCAAAAAAATCTCTTTTTCTTTTGCTAAATCAAAAGCAGCACTTATGTATATCTTAGTTAAAGAAAATTCATTAATGCTGTCTAATGTTATTATGAAATATGTTAGAAACGGAAAGTATATTGCACAATACATTTATTTACAGGGTATTCAGGCATTACACTGCATTAATGAAGGCTGAGGTATATGGTTAAATAATAACGTTAAAATTTGTAATTTGTCACAACTCTACACAAGCAGTTTTTGCATAAATTACTTGCAAAAAACTGATGATAATACACAGTTACATGAAAACAAAAATAAGTAAATACACCCATACACATTAAGTCATAACTAACAGTCAGCTGTGGTCCTCACCAAGTCCTAAAATAAGTTTAACTAAAGGTAACAAACTCTAGACTTAGGGATTCCACTTAGTCAGTTTCCACTCAGCAAACAAATAGGCCTTATACTTTAAATGACTAGATGATTGTATTATACTGCGTTCTATAAAGTTCAAAGTATTAACTTTTTCACATGATAATATACAAAATTCTTAATATATGAACAAAAGTGTAATTGTATTTTGTCACCTTTTAAATAACGACAGCATGATAATTCATAAAATATTATGCATACGATTCAAAACACTTGTATCTGCTTTGTAAAATGGCACCATGACTAAACTGATTTTTCCAGAATCTACAACCCACAGACTAAATCAGTAAAGTTCATGTACTCTGCCATAAGCTAGTAACAATTACTACTATTATATCTACTTACTGTATATTCCAATTAAAGTCAGCATATAAGAAAACACATTCGAAGGTTGTTGCTTAGTCATGAAGTAACCTACAGCATATATCATCACTTGACTTTTTTCTATTAAATTTTCTCATGCCCTTTAGCTATAATTCACCCTACAATGTTTCTTGGTTAGTCCCGAAAGAATTTCTCCTAGTGTAGCAATTGGTGAAAATTAGTAGATTAAGTCAGTGACTTTTTTGTGTTAAACTCCTTTACACATTTAAAATACTTGGTCTGTTATTGAAATAAGTATGTGTGGAAGCCAGCCCCGGACACCGACAGACAGACACCGGGACGTCTACAAAAGGCACACGTTTAATCATATTAAAGTTCACAGCACACAGTGCTCCTGCACTAATCACCTTCTTTCAATTCCTTTCCAAAGGTCCTTCACCGCCTCCACTCCTCTCCGCCGAGCTCTGTCCTCTTCCTCCCGACTGCACCCGGGAGGCAGTCCCCTTTAATAGCCACCAGGACGTACTCCAGGTGCTTTCTGACGGGCTTCCTGTGGCACTTCCTGGTGTGGCGGAAGTGCCGCATGAGCACCCGGAAGCACTCCGGGTGTCCTTGGTATTCCTTCTGCCAACACCTCCAGGTGTGGCGGAAGCACTACCATCTGTGGCTCCACAATCGACTGGGCGCCCCCTGGCGGTGGTCAAGGGCACTTACAGGGTTGAGCTTCCATGCTCAGACTCCATGGCCCCAAAACCAAGCAGGGCAGCTGCCCTCTCGTGGTCCTGGGGAGACACAATCCCTCTCCAGGTCCGTCCAGGCATCGCGACTGGGCACAGCCCCCAGCCTACCACCACACATGTTACTTAAAGTTAGAGGCTACGTGAAGCAAAAAGCTATACTTCGGCTTTAACTATCAAAGAAGAACACAGGAAGACACAAGTCTGTGGCCCTAAAGGGTAAAAAGCAAAAATAAATTAATAAAATATATGCATAGCAGTAAAACAAATTGGACTTGAATTTAGCATCTAATAAATAAGTGCACGAAGTTATCAGAAAAAATGAATCAGTGAAATAAACATTAAAAATGAGTAGATGAAATAATTTTGAAAAACTGGCTGTGTGAAACATCAAAAATCTATGGATTAAATTAATCAGAACTGAAAATGAAACTGTCATGTTGAAAATAGAAATTGTGTTTATCTTCTGGATGTAGAGTAGCCCTTTACACAGATGAAGATCATCTTTGCACAGTCAAGGATCCCCAACATATCACACCATTCATTACTAACACCATGACTCTATGCTCCATTTGAGAGCTGTTTTTCTCCGCCAACTTATAGACAGCTGCACACTCAGAAAGATGTGTAGTGTCAGTGAAACTATTCAATGGTTTGACTTTACAGCAATTTAAATATCTTAGCATTCCTTTTTGAATGTATGTTGCTTTATATTCAGCATCACCTATTTTCAATTTCCCTACAAAAATAACGCTCATGGCTTGAACTGGTCTTGGTGAGAAGGGTACCAAAGAATAACATTAACGAAAGTAACAAGATGCACAGCTTTTAAAAAGCACTGGTTTCTCACCCAACCTTCCCAGGCACCATGGCACCATATAAATCGCTGATACTTAGCACACAGCTCCAGAATATTAGATTGAAAACCTGGTCTAGGGATTGTCTACTCTGAGTTTATGTGGAAATAAATAGACTAATTCATTGGATTATGTTATTTGTTATATGAGCCATTGTATATTATTTTTAAAATAAAAGTGGAAGGTCAACATTTAGCACAAGTGAATGAATATAAATACCTTGGAAGCTGGACTACGTAGCCATGGGACTCTTGATGGAAAAAAAAAAAGAAGAATAGGTAAAGCAAAGGAACACTTCTGGGACTACAAAGAGTTCATGAGAAGGAATCTGAGCATTGACCTTAAAAACACATTACATCTTCCCAGTGTAAGGTTATGGTAGCAATACATGGACACACAGGAAAGTAGCTGTTAAGAGCCTAAAAAGCTGTGGGATATGGTGCAAGAGAAGGATAATTCAGATTAACCGGACAGAGTTGGTGACAAATGAAGAAGTGATAAAAAGAAAACAGTGTGGTGAATGAGTATGAGAAGGATGAAGTTCGTGGGACAAATATAGAGAGGGTCAAGTGGGAAAATGAAGCAATTGGTGGTAGCAAGAAAACTTGACAGAACCAGCGATGATGGAAGACAAAGAAGAAAATTGGGTGTTGATATAAACCAATGATCAGAATTTGAAAGAATGGGGAAATAAAAAGAAAAGCAGAAGATAAGGGGAATTTAATAGATTTGTTTTCCAAGCTTCAAATGGAAAAAAGCACATAAGAAGAAAATAAAAGCAAGGCAAACTGTTTATTTAGATATTGAACACACTCTTCATGACTGTGACATTTTTCCTGTGTGCAGTCTGTTTAATTTCTCCCACATTTTAAAGACATGCACTATTAGTTACTTTAGCTTGTCAGAATGAGTCTGGCCATGTGTGTGTGTGTGTGTGTGTGTGCGTGTGCGTGTGTGTGTGTGTATACCCCACGCTGGACTGGCACCTTGTTAAAGGAATGGTGTGTATACCCCACGCTGGACTGACACCTTGTTAAAGGAATGGTCCTGGCACCATCCTGTACTGGAAAAAGAGGCTCAGAAAAAGAATGGATATAACATTCTTCAATTCATCACATGGCACAATATGCCAGGTTATAAAACATTTCAATTTTCTGCTACTCTTTTTGATGTGTATTTCATGTACCTTTGATGATTTCATGAATTAATTTTTAATCTCATACACAGATTTTTAAGATATTTTTTGTTTTATGTGTTTTCCCCTTAGGGACTACAGTGGATGAGACCTAGGCCAGTTGTTAAACATCCATCCATCCATCCATTTTCCAACCCGCTGAATCCGAACACAGGGTCACGGGGGTCTGCTGGAGCCGATCCCAGCCAACACAGGGCGCAAGGCAGGAACCAATCCCGGGCAGGGTGCCAGCCCACCGCAGAGTTGTTAAACACTATTCTTCAATTATTAAAAGTCAACATTTTGAAGCAATAAAAATGTATTTTAGGAAATATGGACATTTTAAATTGCACGAACATAGAAAACAATGAAATGAACACAATTACTAAATAACCACCATACTCTGGCTCAGTGCTCACCACATGTGTCATCTTGCCAGCCAGTCCAACCACTGGAGTACTGAAAGCATAAAAGACGGAATCAGATTGAAATTCTGGGCATTCGAGCTCAGACTAGACAGCTGTCTATTCCTACATTTATAAAAGTAAACCAGAAATTCCATATTCCCACGATGGGCTGCATCCAGTGCCTTCTTACAGCTCTTTGCTCTTAGGAACTTGCATTGACTTGTAATTTTCTTATCTAGTGCTTGAGTCTCTTTTCCTTGCCAATTGACCTCATTTGTCCTGCCATCATATTGCCCCATACTTTTTGGTAAAATTAATCCAGGTATTTTAGAATTTGTATGTAAGAAGATCTGGTAGTAACCTTCATTACAGAAAGTCCAACTGCATACTTGAACAGAAAAGCACCAGTACTTATCTATTTTGTAATTCAAAACTATTTATTAAAAAACTAAAAATTCTAAATAGTGACAACAACTAGAAAATGCATGTTTCACAAAAGTTCAAGTCCTCAAAATAACATGAACAGAGAATGTGTAGCTTTCTCTTTCTCAAATAATGTTAATATTATTGGAGGAAGGTGCTTTTTGGTTAAAATGAGAAAAAGTTATGTGAATAAATAAGAAAATGACCTACAATAGTCTATATTATGAAAAAAGGTCTGTCAGCCTTCAGCATGAGTAATCATGATTGTGAAAATGAACAGTATTATTATAAAAAAAATTAAAATCTGTGCTACATAATTTTTATAAATACAGCATGCTGGTAACCATTGAGATTTTTCCTCTTTTGCCAATTAATTGATGTGCCAACTAGTTAATTATTATTATTATTGGTCTGAAAATGGTTGTTTCACCATAGCAGCAAGTGAGATTGTGATGCAGAGTACATTTATTTTTTACTGCACAAACAAGTGAGGGAGGCTTCCCTGGGATACAATTTGGTTACAAGCTGCCAAATAGCGTTCTTCAATTGCACATTCAAAATTTAAATGACAATTGTATTATTAGTGTAGTGTATTAATTTTAACCACACAAAGACAGGAAGAAAACAGAAGCTCATGTAATGTCATTGACTTGTATTTTTTCTTATGTGTTTATTTTGTTTCTGACAGTTTGTATGCTTGAGTGGGTAATTGTCTTAAATAATTAACTCAGCTTGAATCACAGATTGTAGTTTATATGCCTCCACTTATAAAAGTTACTGCTTGGCTCTCAGTATTGCTCTTTCAAACGCATCAGAATTCTCATACATATTCAAGGGAGGCTAAATATGTGTAACCTTTTTCACAAATGCATGAAGCAGTATGACTCAAGCAGAACTCTCAAGGTCTGACTTGGTGGGACATATAATAACCCCTTGGAACTACAGATAAATATTATATTTTTCCAAAAAAAAATCCAAGTACAAAATCACACAAAAAATTAAATCTGAAAATATGTAGTGAGAGAACAAAGATGCAATGCAAGAGCTTTGTAATTTTACAAAGGCAGATTTTGAGTAGATGCAAAAGACTCTTTAAGAAGCAAAAAGCATAGGAGCAGTGAGAAAGATTTTAAAGTATATTACATAAACCACAGGAGAAATTCATAATAAAATTAAGACGACTTAGGAAATATAAAACAGCTCCTCAGTGGATGAGTAAATAATTAAAGAAGAAATTATGAAAGAAAAACCAGCTGTAAAACATGTACATAATAAAGAGTGGTAATTGTAGAGATTATCAGTCGATGAGTTGTGGTAGTTACTGGGGAACTTAGAAAATATTAAAAGGCTCTTAGAGGAGAAGAATACTACTCAAATTACAAAATTCAATCCTAAGAGGTTCTTTCAGTACATTGGCACTGGCAGTAATAAAATGATCAAAGAGAAGCTTAAAGGAATACTACACCCAAAAATGATATTTGTTTCTTACCTCATGTACTTTGTAGTGATGTCCAAGAAAAAAAAACACTCGTGTTTTCATACAGAATGGAAAGAAAAAAAGTGTATGATATAATAAAACCCAATAGTGACCAATGCTGTACAATGACAATGTGAAAAATGTCCATGGAAAAAAGAAAGGAAAATCTCACATTACTTTTGTTACATATTTCACATCAGTTACGCAGTCGTATGCTTAAAACCTGTAAAACACATGGTGTTTTTTTTTTTGTTATATAGATACTTCTGGAAAAATCAACTCAGTCATAAACAGGAAACTGAAGTGTCTTGGAATTGCCTATTTGAGTTGCATGAGGCTTTAGTTTCTTGTTTATGACTACACTGATTTTTCTAGATGTATCTATTTAACACTATTTTAGTTTTACAGGTTTTGAGCATACGACTGGATAACTGACATGTGAAATATGGAATATAGGAAACTAAAGCCTCATGAGAATCAAAAAGGCAATCCCATGAAGCTTTAGTTTCCTGTTTAGGATTGCGATGATTTTTTCTGAACTATTTAACAATATTTTAACAAAGAAACATGCGTTTTGTAGATTTTGAGCATACAACTGGATAACTGACATGTGAAGTAAGTGACATAAATAATGTGAGATTTTTCTTTATTTTTTCCATGGAAATTTTTCACATCGTTTGCCATTGTACCTCATTGGTCACTGTTGTATTGTATTATATCATAACCATTTTATCTCTCCATTCTGCATGAAAACAAGAGATTTTTTTTTCTTGGTCATCACTATGAAGTACATGAGGTAAGTAACATATAATCTCATGTTTGGGTGTAGTATATCTTTAAGGTTCTCTTTTAACATTTTCTTACTGCAAACATAAGAACCTCCGTAATTTGAGTAGTATTCTTCTCCTCTAGGAGTCTTTTAATATTTAATAGTAAAATATAAAAAATATCATTTGCAGGTGGAGTATTATTTTAATTGTGTAAAAAAACAAATATCAAATAAAACATACAGAAAAGGAAATTGCATATACTCTGAACTGATTATTTTGATGTGGGGTGTAAGAAAGCATTACCAAATGATGTAAGAACACCTTTTATCTTTCATTAGTGCATAACTTGCATACACTGTTGTGAGCACTACAATTAGTCATTTACAAGTTTTGTTTCAGTATTAGGTACAATTATAAAAAGAACAGTCTCTGGGCCTGTGTGCTCCCTGCTAAATACAAGGGGTTTTGATGTTTTTAGATTTTCTATTAATTGCCATTTGCATGCTTAACTAAATTATTACTTTGTCCATTGTTAACACAAACATTTGACTAAAAACATTCATAGAAATCCATGGCTACCCCTAAAATAGCAGTCAAAGACATTTATGAAAGTTTATTAAAGGACAGACATGGGTATACTCATACAGTCACTCACCTCAGGCCAATTTACTATTTATTCAGCTGTCCATGTTTAACTCACTCACACATGTCTTAAGAACATGGGTGGACGACCAGAATACATTGAGAAAATTCCATGCAAGCAAAGGTAGAATGTATACATTTCACAGAGAGAGTGCCCAGACCAGGATTTGATTACAGAAGCTATAAGGCAGCACAAGTAAACACTGCAACATCACAATTTAGAATCATTAATCAAATTAACAGGATGTGGAAAAGTGGGAATCCCTGGAAGTAATCTATACCAACATGGGAACTGAATGAAAACACCACAATGAAAGAATTGACTGCTGTAGGATCCCACTTCACCTCACCTAACAGAGAAAAATCCATGAACCATTGTTACAGTAAATAAAACAAGAGCAATAAAATATCTAATACAGCACCTTTCACAGCCATCTGTCAATCCATCTAGCCTTCTTGAAGTTTACCATTGATCTTTTAATTGCATTCAGACATTGAGTTAGCAGACTTATTAGAAAATACTGCTCTGACTCTCAGGCACCAGATAAAATGGTAAGCTTCTAAAAACAAGCCACAAAAAGGTTAATTTGGCAGGTAACACTTTTGCGGGTTACTTGAAATATTGTGAATTGAATACTATTATCTTTCCTTCTGGCAGCTGTTTATGAGCCCTGGAATGCCTTTGCCACATTTGTAATTAGAAACTGGCCCTGTTAGCTAATGAATACAATCTCAGCTTATATCAGAGCAATACAGTTTTATGGATTGGTAGTGGATCTTATTACTTTTTTTCCTGTACATCTTCTCCTCCAAGGGCTAATTTAACATATTCTCTGTTATTGCGTTGTATCCTAACACATTTGTCAGGCTGCTGAGAGAAAGCAGGGCTTGTAATGCCGAATTAAGATGCCAATCCATGTTCCAGCAACAGTGTGCTATCAGTGCTAATTGAAGTGTGTGCATTGATTGGCCAGTTATCCGTGATAAAGCACTAAAAATCTATACAGACTCACTGCTGGAAAATCTGAAAAGACTATTAACCCTTGACCACCATTATCTGGACAAAGCAGATTAAACATTTGTCAAAGCAGCATACTCCTGATAACTGCCTCAAAGGGTAAAACTCCTTCTGAGAAAGAAGGTTTGAACTAAAGGACTGTTTTCATTTGATCCTGCTCCTGTGCTCTGGTTTTTAACTACAAATAGTTATTAAACACACAGTTGTTGTGTAAACTGCTATGGTGTGTTTTTATCATTTATTATTACAAAGTCAAACTGCACTTTGGAGTCAGACTGGAATGCCTGTTGACAAAACTATAAGTTCAAAATGTGACCCAATGGTGTCTGCTTGTGTCAAAGATTGGTCAAGTTAATAGATACTCTATTGTGAACTGTCATCTACAGTACCATTTATGCCTCATCTGCCTTTTCCTTTCTATTCAGTTTGTGTGTCTGTGAGGTGAGACACAAAAATAACTGGATTGGTAAAAAAAAGAATTAGTGATGAATTACAACATTCTAAACATTGTCACCTTCTATATATTCCCCCACCTGATCTCTACACCGCTCCATACGTATCTTCCATTGATTGAAACAGTGCTGGAAGTCTTCTGGCTTGAGGCTCTTCAACAGGCATGCTGTTTCTGTCTTCACTTCATCCATTGAAGAAAAATGTGTTCCCTTCAGGTCACTTTGATTTTCGGGAACAAATTAAAATCACAGGGAACTAAGTCGGGTGAATAGGGAGGATTATCAAGGACAGGAATGTTATTTTCAGTCAAAAACTGCTTTACGGAAAAAGCAGTATGATCATTTTGAACAATCTGATTCACTGTTTTAATGTTTTCATCCATCCGAGACAAGTGTGGGCGACTTGGGCGTTGAACGTCTTCCACATTTTCTTGTCCTTCCTTGAAACGTTCTTGTCACTTAAAAACTTGTGTGCGAGACAAACTGTTACCACTGTACACTGTTTTTATCATTTCATAAGATTCTGTGGCAGTTTCGTTCAATTTCTCAAAAAATTTCATGTTGATTCGCTCTTTGATTTTTTTCACCCGACATTATAGTGGCAACTCATGTAGCAATTGTACAAATACTGACTGGGCTATTCACAGGATATACCTAGCTGGTCGGTGGTTTGAGAGTGCATGTAGGAGGGGATATAGTTCAATGATTCATGTTCGTCCGACCTCCAGACGGGTTTTCCAGGAAAGCCCCAAGCCCAGACCGGTTATTTTTGTGCCTCACCTCGTATATCCACCCATCCATTGGTCTTCTAAAGTGTGGGTTTTTCTCCTATACCCCAAGTTGTGCATGATGGATTAACTGGCAACCGTAAATTGTCTGTATATGAATGAATGGGGACGTAAGAACCCTGCAATGGTCTGACAGACTGTCTATGGTTAGTAATTGGCTTGTACTTGATGTTGCTTTGACCAAACTGCAGCCCCAACAAATTTAAACTGGATTATGGAACTTCAAAATTTGACAGATAGATGGGTTCAAAGTCTTTCTCCAAGGAAAAGGGCATGTTTATATACAGTAGATGCTGATCCCACTGATGCATGTCCTTAAGAGTATTTTCTGCTATATATACAATATACATAATCTGTTTAATAACTGCCTAAAGACTCTGCTCACTGTGAAAGGTGCAATATCACCTGTAGAAGCACAGCCTATATGAAAAATAAACAATTTAAACATTGATCAGTCTGAAGCAAGGGTTTATTGTTAGACACACACAAATGTCCTACAAATAGCGAGGGCCCTGCTATAGCTCCTAAGATGTTTGTGTGCTTGTAGCACTGAGCAGGCTGCTTTTATCAGTTCACACATACGTCATCATTCATCTCTTATCAAGTGTCATTTCTCTGAAAGAACAAAATTATATTAAAAACTAATGGAAAGGCTAATATTGAGACAAGCTTCATAGGCAGCTTTGCTAGTACAAACCACAGAAACAGACTTAAGAGTCTTAACATTGCTGCTGCATTACTTGTCGAAATAAGCAAACATGGACTAAAAGCAGATATGTACTAATACAAATATGGGCTAAGATAAAGTATAAGTCAAGATTGTTGCATGGTTAGAAAAACAATTCAACCCTTAACCTTCATCCTTCAAGATTTTAACACCCCAGAACTTCATCAACTCCTACACACCTCACATCTGAGCTGCCAGAAAGGTCCTTAAATCTCCTGCATTTCCATGCTCCATTTCCCTGGCATTATGGCGCTGAAAAATAACTTTTTTAAACTCAGATGTAATGCCCAGCTTTTGATGTTCTCCTCTTGGTATTACATAAAGTAAAGGAAACACTTAGTAAGCCCAGCACAAAAAAAAGTTATATTTACATTGCTGCCTGGGAATAAGAGTGAATTTACAGATTCCCTATTGACAAGTGTTCCTTAAACAGCAAGTTATTCTGAACCTGTCAAGCAGCTGCTGTAAATTAAAGCTGAACATTGCGAGTGGCTGTGGTCAACAGTTAAAGAAAACCAACGATAGCCGGTAACACATTTCTGTGTAGGCTAAGCCTTATCCACAAGGCAATTATTTTTCTCTGCTTCTTTAATGGTAACAGTGAATGTTTCACAGGTCACACTGATGTGGTTCCATACAGTGATCTAAAGGATGGCTATTGGCAAAAGAAGTGGCTCATTTCTTTGTTAGACTGACAAACATTGATGTACATCTTACCAAATGCTAATATGGCTAGGATAGATTAGTCTTGCATCACCATTAAAGACAGCTTAAAACAAACAATCAGGAGACTTGATGTGTTCATCAGCATAGTGTGAAACATCATCTCAGAAGAAATCTAAGAATAACATCACTAGCTACCATGCAGAAATATTTGATCTCACATAAAGTTCACAACTATTTAGCAGGACTCTTTTAATCCTTGTCTGCTGCTGTATGGAAATTTTAATTGGGAGAAAAAAGTTCCAAGTGACAAAATACATTTTTTTTAAAAATGTTAATCATTAGTCTCCTGTTTACCTCACTGAAAACAGGACTGCTGTTATAAAAGACAGATGTCTTGAGTAAAATGAATAGGTAAAGCAGTGAAATCTAAATTAGTCTAAAGTTAATGTAATGTTCACCCTACATTGTAAATTACATATTTTCAGGTAAATGATAGCTTTATGTTTCTGTTTATACTTATGAAATGTACAGGCTAATATGAAACAAAAATGGACAGTTTTTGCTTTGTGTTGACAAAGTAAAAGCATAGCTGGACAAAAATGCTTTACAAGCCTAGCATAAAGAAATGAGACCGGGTCTCCTTACTGGCCTCAACAGCTTTTATACTGTAGATATGAGGAACTCTCCCTCTCACTCATGGCACCCACAGGATACGGTAAGACAGTATTTTCTGTCAGATTGATGGGGTGACTGGGAAAGCTGGGATCTGAATGTTGAATGACTTGTACGTGCCCTTCCAGGATGAGCAAGTGCCCACCTCTTTCAGCTGTAGTGCTGTACTTCCCACTGGTATGCATTGTCAGAAAACTACAAAACATCATTATGACTGCCATGACTGTGTATTGTAAAATCCTGATGTCACTAATTTTTCAAATATGAACTCCTAATCTTATCTAGGAGTGGGTGTATGACAGTTCATAACTACTACTCATGTGCTACTCTGGGGTAGAACAAATTCTTATTGTAGCCAGATGTTTAGTGCAATTCCTAAGAGTAATTCTGAGACACTGTTCTCTATAATGAACATCAACACTGTCTATACTGTATTTAAACAGCTCAACTTATTTCATTGTGTTATATAGCACACTATAATACTATTAACTTTTTATATATAATATGCTACCGTGGCTGTTCGTTTGTCTGTCTAGGATTTTAAATCACCTGTAGCTATAGCTCACTAACCATTTGACCTATTGACTTGAAATTTGGTACACATTGTGATATATGGCCAGCAGTTTATCCCGGCCAATACCCCCATGCTGCTAGATGGAGTCCTTCCTGCAACATAGAGGTGCCCCGAATTCCAGTAGGGCATCATGGACAATGGAGTTTTACTACACAGCCCTGCTGGATACCGTGGGGGCCGCCAGGGGATGCTGCAGGGAGGCACAATGGTTTTTATTATAGCCCGGAAGTACTCCCTAATCACGGACGGAAGGAATGAAGTACTTCTGAGCTGAAGAAAAGAAGAAGTTTTCATCTGACCCGGAAGTGCTATGAAATCACATGGACTGAGGGACGGAAGCACTTCCGGGTCTATGAATATAAAAGGACTATTGGGAAACCCCAGCAGACTGAGCCGGAGTTGGGAGGGAGTGTAACAGAGCTGCTGGGTGGAGTGGAGGATTTGTGATTATTGTATTGATTAGTATTGAGTATTTTGTGTATTGTGGAGGTGCTTTGTGCACATTATTATTATAATAAATTTAATATTGGGACTTTTACCTGGTGTTTGGGCGTGTTGTCTGCGGTTTCAGGGGTCGACAGGGACCCATATTCCCACAACATATACTACGTGACGTCTACTATCTGCTTTCGGGGTGATGATTGACATGCAAGTTTATTCCGATTTTTATTTTATTTTATTGTAGAATCAACTCTCAGCAGCGGGCAGCAGGGTGGCCGTGTGGCACATGCGTACGGGCGCCGTTCTCATCCCTACCACCTTCACTGTCATTTCCCATACCTCTTCATATCTTAAATCATTCTTGAGGCAGATTGAAGACTTAAGTGCCAGCTTAAGTGAAAAATTAAACAAAATGTGCTAAGTAATTGCAACATAAACACTGATTTAATCACTTTTAATGCGAAAAGATGCCAACGAAAGAAGAGAAGAAGAGCAGCTCAGGAAGCAGCAAGCACATCAACCTCTGAGCAAACGAATGCTAAACATACAGAGAAAGAGTATGAAAACTATGAATGCTCAAATCAAGTGTATTCACTGCACGGTGCGCCGTTACTGGTATTTAATAAAAGCTGACCGACTGAGATTGTAGGTAAAGCCCCCTTCTCCTCCACATAATGCTTATCAGTACTGACTACAGCCTATTATTGGAAGGTTTTTGGCAGATGGTGTCCATTAAATGAACGCTGGGTCCTGAACTTTGATGCAGCAGTATCAACTACTGACCCCCTCTTTTATACTGCGGGTAAAAATTGACTAAGGGTTATGTTAAAATGTGAAACATCCCTAATTATAGAAACATTTCTACTAACTGTCATCCCAAAGTCTTGTACAAGACAGACCAAAGAATTTTTCTCTAATTGCAAAAACAGCAGATACTTCTAAAGCCACCTTTATCAGGAGAGTCTGATCATTGAAAAACTAGTGTAAAAGCCAAATCTAGTATAGGACACATATCCCCATAGAGGACCAGGTAATCTGTATACCTTTTCTCTGATGACCTCAAGAAAAATCCACCCCAACAAGTGCGAACCTTGAAATGCCACAGAGACAGTGACCTGGCCAGAATTCAAACCCAGGGCTTATGAACTGTGAGATCGTAGCTAACCACTTTGCCATTATATCACCTGTTATTGAAACGATATAAATAAGTAAACCCAGGCAGTACTATGCTAGAAGCAGATGTTTATCAATCTGAAACAAATCTCAGCACAAGTCAACATTTTTAAAACTGCACAATATTCACCTATGATATTTTGCCATTACTGAGTGCAAGCTGAAAGTGCTAGAGTATCATATATTGTGTTCATTCTGTACTGGTAATTTTCAGCAAAGTACGTTTGGCTAGACTGTAATAAAAGTGTCTTTCAGTGGAAAAAACAGAAAAGTAACAACAAAGTGCTGCAGCTCTGGCACATCCAGGCTCTCTGACATTTGTGCCTGCATCATAAATGCTGTCACCCATAATTTGAAAAAGCTACAATTCTTAAAAGTGAGAGGACAGTCTGAAATAATCTCATCTGTGCTGATGCTGATATCAATGTCACACTCTGTAAGTTATTGGCAAAAGAAATTTTCAGATAGATGTAAGAGAGAAAGACACAGATTGAGAGAGAAGAGAGCAAGAGGGAGAACGTATAAAAGAAAACCCAGCCTGTACGCTTTGAGGTCAGTAAACAAGTCCTTAATGATTCTAACAAGGACAGGTGAACTCCAGGGACAGACCTGCCATGTTCAGTCACTCCAAGGCCAAAAATAAAGGCCTATAGGCCATTCTGTCTGTGTGGCAGCCTGCAAAATAAAAGAACCGCTTTGCCGCATTATTGCTGGTCAATAGCAGTCATGCTAGAGACTAAAAAAAAGAAAAAAAGCTAAAAAAAAAAAGCCAATGCCACAGGAAACAAAAGAGCTTCTTGTGGACGTATAGTAAATCCCCCTAGGTTCTAAGAAAAAGAAAACTGACTGCACCTGTCAATGAATCCATGGCACAGACTGTAAAGTGGAAAAAAAAGTCATGTAAAATTAGACATGCACAGTACACACAGGAAATGGCAGATCAATGAAGATGATGATGGATTCCTATTTTGTGGCAACCCCTATAAATGCAAAGGGAAACAGAAAGAGGAAAAAACATTTGAAAGTAAAAAGGACAAGAGAGGTTCAACCCAGCTAAATACACATCCCTTGATGCACCACTTAAACTCTTTCAGTTGACTGAATTGCAATACTTATTAACTGTCTCTACTTGATTTATAAATTGCAGGGATTTAGGGAGGTGGAACTCACCCCATACCATGCGGTGCAAGGCAGGAACCAATCCTGGACAGAGCACCTGTGCATTACAGGGCACTTTCACACTCAAGCCCACACAAGTTCCCAGACACCCTTGGGGAAAACACACACAAAAAAAGACAGAACAAGCCAGCTCCAAACAGACATTGACATGAATCAAACATTTCAACCATTCTTATTCAGCTACAGTTCTAAGCTACATTTATTGGGTTTAGGAACAGGGACCCATTAGGTTAACAGTGAGGGGAGTGACTGATGTAAAATAAAAGGAACAATGTAAGGTGTCTGCTGGCGGGGGCTGAAATTCGAGGATAAGTGACCTACAGAATAATCCATCCCAGAATTCTGCTAGGTGTTATACTGTATGGAAACAGCATTGGAATACATTAGTCCCACCTTTGATACTTATTCATTAATCGTCTTGCCCAATCTTATTTGTTTTTCTTTTCTTATAACTTTCTATTTGACATCTTGTAAAGCACTTTGAGCTACATTGCTTTTATGAAAATGTGCTATAGAAACAGATGTTGTTGTTGCTGTTGTAGAATCGACTGGTCAGTCTAAGCAAGCAACAACAGGCTTAATGAGTATCTTTAGTCAGATATTGCGTGTTGCATCAGTTATCATCTTGGGGAATTTCAGCATATGCTTAAGACATTGAAGTATGCCCAAGAGGTTGAAGACAGCCAGTTGGTCCAATACATGTAATCAGAACTGGGATGTTAGATGTTATAAATACACCCCTAAAAGTGATGTCACATTATGCAACTTCAAGTTGTAGGGTATGTCAGATGTGCCTAGTGAAGCTGCTGATCTCGTTGCCAGACCATGTCAATTTACATGAGTGAAAAATGCTAGGCATGTCAAATTTAGTGACTGCATGACAACTTTACAGCACTGTCATGCTAACCTCTTTTTTTAACAGCTGACAGAATGCTTCCTTATAGAGTCAGTGCAGTATGAATGCTTTCCAAATACGGCAAGTTCAGCTGCAGTCTCTATTCTTTTTTTTCCATCCATGTTATGGTATGGGCGGCACGGTGGTGCAGTGGTAGCGCAGCTGCCTTGCAGTTAGGAGACCCGGGTTCACTTCCCGGGTCCTCCCTGCATGGAGTTTGCATGTTCTCCCCGTGTTTGCGTGGGTTTCCTCCGGGCACTCTGGTTTCCTCCCACAGTCCAAAGACATGCCGGTTAGGTGGATTGGCAATTCTAAATTGGCCCTAGTGTGTGCTTGGTGTGTGTTTGTGTTTGTCCTGCGGTGGGTTGGCACCCTGCCCGAGATTGGTTCCGGCCTTGTGCTCTGTGTTGGCTGGGATTGGCTCCAGCAGACCCCCGTGACCCTGTGTTCGGATTCAGCGGGTTGGAAAATGGATGGATGGATGGATGGATGTTATGGTATTTAAAACATGAGAGATTAGACAAAGGAGCTTCTCGCCGGTTTGTGAGGTCCAATACATCCATGTTCCATTCTATGCACTGTTTTTCTAGATGAGCATTCATCGGTTGTCTGCTTTGATGCACACAAGCTCCACACCCCCATGACTAAAGACAAAATCAAGCCTGCTAAATTGAGTCATAAACTAGTTAGAGTGAATTGCCGAGTATGTCACACAAGGTGACTGGTCTTCACAAGAGTGTATAACTGCCTGCCTCTAACTTACTAGAATTATGTAAATGAAGGCTATGACTGAAAATCGCCAGAATAGGCCATGTCACATTAGAGGACATACAGTAAGAGGCTTATTTCCTCCAATAATGCAGATAACTAGAATTTTTACTTTTCTGTTCTCTTAATTCTTATGTACTACAGGACTTTATATTACCATTATTATGTTTCTGTTAGGGTGGCACGGTGGCGCAGTGGGTAGCGCTGCTGCCTCGCAGTTGGGAGACCTGGGGACCCGGGTTCGCTTCCCGGGTCCTCCCTGCGTGGAGTTTGCATGTTCTCCCCGTGTCTGCATGGGTTTCCTCCGGGTGCTCCAGTTTCCTCCCACAGTCCAAAGACATGCAGGTTAGGTGGATTGGCGATTCTAAATTGGCCCTAGTGTGTGCTTGGTGTGTGGGTGTGTTTGTGTGTGTCCTGCGGTGGGTTGGCACCCTGCCCAGGATTGTTTCCTGCCTTGTGCCCTGTGTTGGCTGGGATTGGCTCCAGCAGACCCCCGTGACCCTGTGTTCGGATTCAGCGGGTTGGAAAATGGATGGATGGATGGATGTTTCTGTTAATCATTATGATTAATTTGGTTAAATCTGTGTTTTATGTAATTTTGTGTTATTTATGGCATATAAACCCTTTTTACATATTACAGTTATAAATATTGTATGTGTGTACTACCCAAGCATTTACTCATTTAAGAGGAGCACTATATTAAAAATGATAGAAATGAATTGAATTTTACACTTTTTTCAGCCTGGCATTTTTAATGTTTGGAATGAAAAAGGTACAAACCTTATTAACTTGCAAAGCAAGTGAAGTTATTGTAGTCTCTGTGTATATCAAGTGTATTTGTTGCAGTATTTCTAACATATCACAGAATCTTTTGTGTTTTTCTTAAGCTTAAGCCACTGAGGAGAACTGGGATCAAATATAAATGTGCAAATATTAAAATGTACCAGCAGCTCTCTCTCAGGCTGGCTTTAAACGAGTGCATATTTACTTTTTTTCATGTATGGCCTTTGCATGTTGCTCTACTTTTTGTTGAACTAACAATGACAAAATAACACAACACAAAGGTTACATTTATCTAATTTAGGACTTGGCAAGGACTGGAAGATTGTAAGTTACAGTATGTCCAGATATGTAAAATCATCAACTTACATTTTGACATGAGTTAGCTACACTTGCATATCCTTTACTATCCCTTCTAAATTGGCTCCAGTCATTTTAATACCATGAACATTTCAAGTCAACATCATCTTTGCTTCTCTTATACTTTTGCTTCTAGTAATTGGATTATATTTTTCTTTTTATGTTGTATTGACTTTGATTGATTCTAGCAGCACTGCATAGCTTTAAATGTACTTAAAAGCAAGGTCTATTTGTGCTTTCTGATTATTACCAGTCACTCACAATGAATGGCAGATAACTACCCTTGTATCTAGTGTAAAGCCGAGTAATAGGATTTTCACATGCGTTTGTCTAATACCACAGTTATAATGATTTTTTCAGCATAAAAGCCTACTGTACATTTCTCATTATCACACTTGCTGCTGCCAGTGACACCTTCATTGATCCATCCATGGCTTTGTGAACCAACTTAATCCAATCTGAGGGTGGCATGTTGGCCAAATTGTGAAGAATGAGGAACAAGGAGTAAGTAGCTTTGCAAGTCATTTACAGCAAATTAAAACATCCTGCTTAATAAGCACAGACTGCCTAAGCGTCAGTTAGTAAGAATGAGTGTTCACACATTTAGCTTCTATGAGAGAAATTTCTCTTGTCCTATAGGGAAAGAATGATGAGAGTGCAAAACTATCTGACACCTTGCCACCTTCATGTCAAACAGATACCTGTTACTGAAGATTAGAGGCATTTCAGAGAAAAGGAGAAGGAAATACAAATAAACAGATTTAGAGAAGAATGGGGCAGGTTTAAACATTCAAAGCTTATCTGACAAGTGTTTGCCCTGTTGCATGAACAACAGATTTAACAGCATCCCATTTAAGGTATGATGTTCAGCATGCAGTATATGAACTGAAAAAAAAACACTTCATGTGTTGGTCAGGACGGGTGTACAAGGAATGCTGTGGATTTATTTGTTTGCATATAATGACCTACTCTATTTTAAAAGATTCAAAATAGATACCACAATAAAATTACAGTGTAACATTATTAGTGTAGCATTCTTTCAAGAAAAAGTATTAGACGCTTAGAGATCTATATCTATATCTATCAATCTATATACATATATCTCTACTATATAATAAAATACTAAGGTCTGTGTGTTCAGTCCCTCTGAGAAATCTGGTAGGTCAGTCTGGCTTTGGTAACACAAAAAAAGAAGAAGTGTGAGTGTGAGGCACATGAGGAGGAGTAAAGGCACACACTGAGAGAGTCACCTCATAAAAGCGGCAGAAGGCAAGAAAGGTGTCTCAAAAATAATGACAGTCTGAGAAGCAGGCTTTATGGGAACATGCCAGTAAAGAGAATTTCAGACACACACAGGAAAGTAGGTTAAATGTACACATGGGGCAAGCGATAGCAAACATTTTAAAATTATTTTATTACCTTTCTGTAAACAAGTACCATGGATAGTATATATAGTGGAACCTTGGATCCGTGCTTGTAATCCAAAGCACTCGCATATCAAAGAGAATTTCCCCATAAGAAATAATGGAAACTCATATGTTTTGTTCCACAATCCAAAACTATTCATATAAAAATGATTAATACAAAATATAAAGTAAAAACACATAAAACAAATTAACCTGCACTTCACCTTTGAAATGAATAGTGGCTGGTGTGAGGGAAACAAGAGAGAGGAGGACGAGGGTTATTGTGTAGGGCGACTTTCACTCAAACTAACGAAATCCCTGCTATCTGTTGGCTCACTGGAATCTTCTTCTTTTTTGCGACTTTAATAAGTAACCTATCCAGTGACAGTTGCTTTTGCCTGAAGAATCACTACACTTGGACACAAAATAAAAAAAATGCTTTACACAATTCTAAAATCTTTTGGGATTCCACCCAACGGGACGACACGCGGAACAGCATCCCGAAGCAACTGCAGGCTCCCAGAGCTATAGCAGTTCACCGTAAAAGCGAATCCGAAAAGATCACGGACATACTAGAAGTTCCGGCCATTGATGGGTGATACAAGGAACATTATAAATGCAGGGCACAGTATTACTTGGCCACTAACCTGGCCATGACCCTGCCTGACTGTTGTGTCTGTGTATAGGAGAGTGGCAGATCCTGCTACAATAAATAACCATGCTGTTCCTGTTTCAAGCTGAATAAAGCTGGGGATGCAAGACAGGGGCTCACATGTCACAGCACACACACGTGGTCACAACGCTATAGTAAACAGTATATGCTCGTACGGATGTTGACTATATGAGTGAGGCTTGCCGACTGAGACCGAGAATAGGAGATGATTACCCACAATCCTGCAACGAGAGAGACAAGAACCATCAACTAAGCTGTGATCACGTGACGCTCAGCAGACAAAGCGTACACGTACTACTCATATTGCAAGACCTCGCTCGTTTATCAAGTTAAAATTTATTAAAAATTTTAGCTCGTCTTGAAAAACACTCGCAGACCAAGTTACTTGCAAACCAAGGTTTTACTGTATTGTATATCTATTTCTATATAGACAAGCCTGTTTTTTCTCACTTTGCCTTTAGAAATTGCCTTTTTATGGTTCTTGTCGATTTTTCATCTTATTTCGGTTTTTGCTCTGTCCTGTAAACAGCATTTGATAAAGCTGAAAAGTCATGATAATTCAAAAGATGTCCTGCACAAAGTGGATGGGCTGCTGAAATATAAAAAAAAATGGCCAGCAGTCTTAACCTTTGACTTGTTGTGCAGCACTAAGCAGCTCACGTTAGCTCCCTGGGCTACAACTGCAAAAATTACATACACTATTACCTGCAGTATAATACCATATTCAAATTTACTACTAACAGGTAATATCTTAAGAGTTAAATGCATACATGTTAACAGAAAAAATATAGTGCAATTAGTTTTTTCCTTTTGCTTTCATTCAGCATAAAAACTGATTATTTGAAAGCAGACAAGAGTGTTGTTGTTTTTCAAAACTTTTAATTGGGTCAAGGTAATTCAATGCAAAGACTCGATCCATATATTTTATTCTCACTACCCTCCCGTCCAGGTTTTCTAGAGCCCATGGCCTATTTTGTTTACAATGTATGCAATGCAGGATTCAGCCACCAAAAGGTGCACCCACACACTAACACCAATCAACCAAACAGCATTCATTCATTTATGATGAGAGACCTAATGCAATAACAGGGAGAACATGAAAACTCCATAAAAAAGAAATAAAGCTAGACTCATGAATGTAGTCCTGACCTTCTTTATTAATCTGTTGAATATGTCTACACACTCATTTTTTAAATTAACTGTTTGGGGGCTGTTGGGCAATAATGATTACTACTGTGCACATATTGTGTGTTTGAACTGATGTTTTATTTGTATGAGTCTCACTAAATCAACTTCCACGTAACAGATATCTTTATGTCATTTAAGTAATACTATGCCACAGTGCTGCTTCTACAAAGAACAATAAACATATTTTCTAAATTTACAGTTTCATTGAAAATAATGATCCCTTTGCTATCAACATATAAGAAACATTAAATCAGTGAACATCAGTTTTAGAACAAGCATAGGTATGTCACACGTCACATTGTTTATCATGATTGCCACCTGATTGCCACCTGAATGACGTGCTATTTGTGTAAATCTGCTCACAACGATACGTTAAAGACAGTTCATTCATTCATTTTCTGAACCTACTTATTTCTGATCAGACTTGTGGGGTTTGAAGACTGAATGAACAGTGAAAAAGGATGCATACAAGTTAGTGTCTCTATTATTTTATATTCATTACTAAAACTTTCCTTCAGTGTCATTGTCTGGCCAGTGACCTTTATCTGAATGACTGTGACAAATGTAATGAGTTGTGTATATAATTGTATTACTGTCAAAACCAGGTGTTTCAGGTACAGAGTGGTTGCTTGCCAGTTTGAGATTAAACGCTTTTTGAAAATATGACAGTTTACATTTTCTGAACCTTCTTTTCATATTATAGGAACACAGACAGGCAATGCCTATCCTATTCTACCAACAACAGGTAGGAGACAGGAATATTTTGTACTCTAAAAAAAGTAGGATTTAAATAAAATCTGGCAACACACAAAATGGTCAAAAGCATAAATCCACATTAATATGTATTACAGGACACTTGCTGATGTCTAAATGTTACACAGTGAAAACCATTTGTTAGATTTACAGAAAATACAATGCTTTTAAAAATGCTTTCAGCCTTTTTTAAAACAAAATCTGCAATTATATTATTTTTTGTTTACCAACTTTAACCCAATCTACATGAAATTAATTCTAATTGTATTATATTTAACCTTAAAGAAAACATAGGTAATATAAACACACTATATGCATAACAATGAGTAACTGAAAAAAGTGAGCCTATATGGTGCTCTGCAGCTGTAGAAGCACTAAAAATAGGCATAAATATATCTCATTTTTTTTCTCACTTTCATTTCAGGTATATTTTCAATGTATCTACTACATGTAATGCTTCTCCAAGCTGCCAAGTATATATTAGAAACGTTTCAGACTACACTGATGCAATTTCTGTATGCTGTTAGCTCCTTGACTGTAGCATAGCAATATAAATTACAATCTCACCACAAAAGTGGTGTTATTTATTTCATGGCTCATCCATCTCATCAAGCACTCATATAGGAAGGTTAGAGATCTGATTTCCTTTGGGCTACATTTTGATTAAATGACCTCATGTAATGTCCCGCCCCAAGATCCTGCTCTACACCAGGTTAGAGCCAAGTGAAAGGAGGACTCTGCTTTTCAAATACAGAGGACAATAAAAATAAATAAATAAATACAATGAAAACAATACATTTCAGACAGACAAGCAGAATTTAAGAATCAATTCATTTCAAAAACAAATTTCTTCAAAACTACTGCATACAATTTTTCACCCTATGTAAATTCACTGAAATGATCACATTTATTAATAAATCAAACACGTTTTGATTTTGTGATCTGCAAACCACCCTCCCCCCAAAAATAAAGCCTATAAATCCCCAATTCAAAAAAGGGGAACTGTCAAAGTCCCTATCCCAAATAACAAGAAAGCATCTTCTAATAATAACAGTAGTTACATTTATTTAACAAGGAATTCAAAAGGCAGAAATATTAAAATTTAATTTAAAAAAAAAAAGAAAAAAAAGAACAAAACCAAAATTGAAAAACTTACAGAATAGTACCTTTAAGAAGTCTATTAATCAGAAATCAACAAGATCTTTACAAAACTCAAGAGACAAACAAAATCCAAGAATGGGAACTGAATAACATAAGTGGGAAACTAATGCCACAGTGCTAGTACTGAGGTCTTTCAGTTAATTTAGGAGAGCTAAGGACCAGTTCTCACCTGCAGCATCAGAAATGCTGTGCCCAAGGATAATAAATAACACACAAAATAAATAATAAGCAAGACCATTCTGAATAAAGAAAATCACCATAGAAAAAGAAAGAAAAGAAAAATATATTACATAAAACACTAAAAAAAAACAACTTATTAATAAAAAGAAACAAAAGCCAATGAAGAGTCTCTGTCCAGACAATAATATACAAGGTCTTAGGTCCTTTACTGTGTAGCAAAGCAGATACGCTACAGGAGGAATCAGCAGAGGTAAAACATGTCTATCACAATGCATACTGTATGTGTATTATATTATTATGAATATTATATACTGTATGAGAGCAAAATAAAACACACATAAAAAGGTGAGGACCGTATACTAAAACCCCATAAAAGACACCACAACCAGAAAAATGAGTTGGGGTTGGAGTCTCTGAAATGGCAG